>NW_022147018.1:0-29264 GCF_002938485.1 Sitophilus oryzae
TCGATAAATAAAGAAAATCAAATAATTTTGCTACAAACCATAATCAAAATAAATTAAATATGTATGTTATAAGCTGCAATAAATTACATGAAGTAGTATTAATTACCCTTACATATTATATGATAAAATACCAAAGCAGCATTTTCATAAAATTAATTATTTATATTAAAATATTGTATTCATGAAAATACAGTTAATGAACAAATTGTTACTCAATATTTCAATTTTGTGTAAGTAAATAATGCATTCTTGTTTAAAAGGCAAATATATAAATTTTGCATTTTAATTTACTATAACAGCATTAATAATTATAGTAAATGAATAAAAATCTTGATATTGAAATATAAAATATAAAAAGTGGTATGGTGCAAGTAAATATGGTGGGAATAACCAAGAAAGACCGTAAAAGAACAGAGTGGATACGACAAAAGACCCAGGTAATAAATTATGATGTTATCCACTAAATCAAATCCCTCATGTTGCAATGGGTAGGACACCTGGCAAGAAGGACGGACAACACATGGACCACAAAAAT
This sequence comes from Sitophilus oryzae, assembly GCF_002938485.1. Taxonomy (NCBI): domain Eukaryota; kingdom Metazoa; phylum Arthropoda; class Insecta; order Coleoptera; family Curculionidae; genus Sitophilus; species Sitophilus oryzae. Next base: position 536 of record NW_022147018.1, read on the forward strand.
TACAACACGGTACCCACGAGAAATTAAGAGACCTAAAAAAAGACCTGACCTGAGATGGGACCATGATATTAGGAAATTAGCAGGGATAACTTGGGCCCATCTACAAAGAGAGTATCTAAACATGTGAGGGAGGCTACATCATAATTGGAAATGTTTGAACCCAAATAACATTCTATCAAAGCAAAACCTTCGAAGGCGGGTAAAAGGACAAATAACTCACAATCTTTAAGTTGTTTAATTTAAATTTTAATGCTTAAAAAAGCAAGGGGGCGACATGTTTCGGAAATTTAAACTATTCCCATCATCAGGCCCAAAAGCTAAAACAATTACAGAGGCCAAATTTATAAAATACAATCACAACAAGTTAAAAAGCCAAAAAATCTTTTTTTTTCACAAAGTCAAAAAGTTATATCTATCACAAAAATTGTTCTATCACAGATAACAATATGGTATGCTAAATTTGAAAAATTAAAAACAACTAGACCAAAATCATAAGGTGAGGGGAGCCGTATAATCAGCTATAATTAGATAAATTGAAAGAAAAAACGAACAAGGCAATAATCAAATCATACCTCAATGCACAATTCAAAGAAATTTACTTAAGCATTAGTTAAATGTATTTTGAGTGATACATTATTTATTTATTTTTTGTATTAGTAATAAGTTGAGAATTAATTATTTCAATCTGTATATGCTGATATTCAATTTTGTAGGATAAAGATTTTTTAGTTATGTTAGTTAGGAACAAGTTAAGAATTATGTTTATTTGTTTAATTTTTTAAGTAGTATATCTTGAATTTTAATTTATATTTCAAATTTATATGTTGTAGAAAATTAATATTTATTTTAGTTTAATTTTAGAGATTTAATATTTATTTTAATTTATACAGGGTTGTTCACCACATACGACACGGAGTATTGTAGCTAAACGATTAGATTTTTACAAATTGTAAGTTTTGGGTTCGTTGAGGGACTATTAGAGCTACAATTTAAAAATATTTTACAAGATACAGAGTGTCCCAAATAAGTAAAAAACATCATAGTTGTATTTTTTTAAATGGAACACCCTGTATATTATTCTATTTTTGGATTCTACGATTGAAATAAAGGTAAATTTGATTAAGGTTTATCACTTAAACCTTACCGTTTTTGAAATATTTTCAATTTTAAGAAATTGCAGTAAAAATTTTAATGTTTCATTTCTCCAAGGGTATCAAAATTTTTAATACTAAATATTTACTGAAGATTATTTATTGATCAGATATTGTGTTGCAATAATAAAAATTTTACTACCTTATACAGAATGTCCAAAAATTTATATTAAATAATTACTAGCTTTAAACGGCAATAACGTGTTTAAGTTAAATGGAACACCCTATATATTTTACGTGAATCATATGCACAATTTAATTGTCTATCAAATTTTATTATACCATTTTTTACCTATCTCTACAACTTTTCGTAGAAAATGCATTTTCTTATAATTTAGACCTCATTTATCACTATACCCATGGAATATTGATTTCAATTTTTTTTTAAGCAACATATATGCAGAAAATGTACAAGTGTAAATATTGCAAGCCTATTGGTATACCAAAAAAACTATTTAAATCTTTATAAAAGAGTATACGAATTAAATATACCATCATTATTTCCGACCAAAAATTAGTTAATTACATACTTTTAAATTGTTTTAATTAATAAAGTATTCTAAATAAATGTGGATTTGGCTCAGAAATCAATATAATAATAAATTATGAAAATAAACGTCTCTGTTTTTATAAATCAGCATTCGTCAAAAAATGAAATAAAATTTATAAGGCGTTACTTTTTACCACACTGTCTAATACACACACAAAATTCAGTTTTTTGGTATTTGGAGCAATTATTATTAATCAACATAAACAGTCAACTAATATAGTCTGCATACTGGGATCATATTAATTGGTCCTTTTTAACAAAAATATTTAAACAGTTTTTTTATTTTTTTTATGAAATAAGCGAGCTATATCGACAATATTAATATCTGTACTCTTGGAAAATTTGTTACATCTTTAAAAATAATCTAAAATGTCAATATTCCATGGGTATAGTGATAAATGAGGTCTAAATTATAAGAAAATGCATTTTCTACGAAAACTTGAAGAGATAGGTAAAAAATGGTATAATAAAATTTGATAGAAAATTACATTGTGCATCTGATTCACGCAAAATATATAGGGTGTTCTATTTAAATTAAACAAGCTATTGCCGTTTAAAGCTAGTAATTATTTAATATACATTTTTGGACACTCTGTATAAGGTAGTAAATTTTTTATTATTGCAACACAATATCTGGTCAATAAATAATCTTCAGTAAATATTTAGTATTAAAAACTTTGATACCCTTGGAGAAATGAAGCCTTAAAATTTTTACTGCAATTTCATAAAATTGAAAATATTTCAAAAACGGTAAGGTTTAAGTATGATGAACCTTAATCAAATTTACCTTTATTTTAATGGTAGAATCTAAAAATAGATTAATATACAGGGAGTTCCATTTAAAAAAATACAACTATAATATTTTTTACTTAGTTGGGACACTCTGTATCTTGTAAAAATATTTTTAAATTGTAGCTCTAATAATCCTTCAACGAACCCAAAACTTACAATTTGTAAAAATCTAATCGTTTAGCTACAATACTCCGTGTCGTATGTGGCGAACAACACTGTATATGTAGAAGAATTATTTTTTATTTTAATTCAATTAAACTAATGTTCTTTAAAATAAAAGCATACTCACACAAAAGTCAACCTAGGAAGTACAACCACTCGGAAGAAATAAAATTAGTTAGAGCTGTTAACATTTACACAACTCTCTCATTGTAATTATATATTGTATAACTGAACTTAGAGTTTAATTGAATTAAAATAAAAAATAATTCTTCTACATATATAAATTAAAATAAATATTAAATTTCTAAAATTAAACTAAAATAAATAATAATTTTCTACAATATATAAATTTGAAATATAAATTAAAATTCAAACTATACTAATTAAAAAATTAAAAAAATAAACATAATTCTTAACTTGTTCCTAACTAACATAACTAAAAAAACGTTATCCTACAAAATTGAATATCAGCATATACAGATTCAAATAATTAATTCTCAACTTACTACATTACTAATAGAAAAAATAAATAAAAAATATATCACTCAAAATACATTTAACTAATGCTTAAGTAAATTTCTTTGAATTGTGCATTGATGTATGATTTGATTATTGCCTTGTTCGTTTTTTCTTTCAATTTATCTAATTATAGCTGATTATATGGCTCCCCTCACCTTATGATTTTGGTCTAGTTGTTTTTAATTTTTCAAATTTAGCATACCATATTCTTATCTGTGATTGAACAATTTTTGTGATAGATATAACTTTTTGACTTTGACTTATGAAAAAAAATTTTAACTTGTTGTGATTGTATTTTATAAATTTGACCTCTGTAATTGTTTTAGCTTTTGGGCCTGATGATGGAAATAGTTTAAATTCCCGAAACATGTCGCCCCCCTTGCTTTTTTAAGCATTACAATTTAAATTAAACCACTTAAAGATTGTGATATTTGTCCTTTTACCCGCCTTCAAAGGTTTTGCTACTCACACTGGGTTAGAGAACGTTTAGTTTTACCAAATAACAATTTTTGTGCGAGAAAACCTAAAAACAAAGACCTTAAGACAAAAAAATTATGACGGAGGTTGACATTGTTGATGGTTGTTTTAATTTTGAAATCCACACACAGACATTTTAGTTTGGTATTTTGTTTCTTCACATTTAGAAACATGGCTGCTGAAAACGGGAACATCTTGGACACAAATTGCAGAAAATGTTTCGAAACATTAACTCTAAAATTTTTGATTCCGTATGGAAATATTTCAGGAAACGGTTAGTGCCACATTGGAAAAACATGTAATAAATCCATATAAAATATATAGGTTTCGAAACTGTTTTCTATTTGTGCCATACCGTTTCCATTTTATGTCAAGAAACAGAGAGACAGGATTATTAGAAACATTACCTAAAAATGCTACTTGGGAATAAACTGAAAATTATGATTATGATAATGATAACAATTTATAAACTGATCTTCATGTTTTCTTAGTTGTTGTTTAATTAATAAACTGTGATTGTAATAAATCCTCTTTCAACAAAACCGATGAAAATTAATTTACCTTGTACAATAAAGTTAAAAAATATTTGACGGAAATACGCTGATACGATCGCTGGAGAAACAAATGCTGGTCAGAGCTGTATTTCCCTGGGAAATATTGCAGATTGGCGCTTTTTCCAGAACTGGGAAATGATCCGGGTAAATTGGACAAATGCAAATCGATCTGCAAACGAAGGAAACGTGCCGTAAATATCAAGCAGGCGATTAAAAATACGCTGTCGAAAAAATTGTTTACAATTGTAGTTTTATTGCTTTGTTTAAATTTTAAGTCAATATTATTTTTTAAGCTTTTATTTAACTTGCCATGTTATCGATCTATTGTGTCGTCCTTTCGCGAGTTACAACTGATCATATAGTCTCGGGGCTTTGGCAAAAGCCAGTATCTGAGACGGTTTTTTACAGAGATTAGTTCTCTATCTATGATACCAGTCGTACCAAAGTTTATGGCACGAACGGTCATCGTATCGGCGCACTCAGTAATGAGGTGTTCTGGTGTTTCCATATTTTTCCCACAGAATCTGCATTTACTGTTGTTTCTCAGCTTTAGTCTACTGACGTGTTCGATGAGAAGATAGTGTCCTGTTAGAAACCTTAAGAAGAACTTAAATCAGAGAAAATCTACGATTTTTCTCGGTCGTAAGTTCTGAGATTTTTTTCGAGTGTCTTGAACCCCAGGGTGAGTCTTAAATAAGTGCAAATATTTTTAGGGCTGGGAGATCTCGATAAAAGAAACAAATTACGTTTCTATGACATGTGGAATTCCTCAAGGATCCATATTAGGGCCATTGCTATTTTCATCATATGTTGCCGATAGGAATAAAGATATTGAGTTTTCTACATTACAACAGTATGCAGATGATTCACAAATTTACTGTGCTTTTGCATCTGATAATTTAAAACAAGCTGAAGAAAATTTTAAAACAGATATTAATAACATATACAAATATTCAATGGAACATAATCTAAAATTAAATGCATCCAAATCGTGTATTATGCTGCTTGGAAATAATCAGACTATTCTCAATTATCTATCAGACAATCTTGATATATGTGTTAATAATACTAAAATACCAATAGTTAAGGACGCTAGAAATCTCGGCATAAATTTTGACTCTAATTTAAAATTTGATATACATGTAAAAAATAAATTGAAAATTGCATATATGCGACTAAAAGTTTTGGTTTATTTTAAGAAACATCTTCCTCAGAATACAAAATATTATCTCTGCAATTCGCTAATTTTGTCCTTGTTTGATTACGAAGATGTGGTATACGGCTCTTCATTCACTCAAATAGTTGCCAGATCCATTCAAAAACTTCAAAATTCCTGCATGAGATTTTCGTATAATATCTCATTTCGTACACATATTACGCCATATTTAAATCAAATTAATATTCTGTCTATGGTAAATAGGCGACAACTTCATATGTTAACATTTATCTACAAATATCTTACAAACTGGCCAACCGCCTTATTTAAAATCATTGTTTATACCTTTTGACCACACTCATGTAAAATCATTGTTTATACCTTTTGACCACACTCATGTAACAAGAAACTTACATCGTTTCAGAATACCTCAACATAGGACGGCTGGCTTTCGGAAATCGTTTTCTTTTCTTGCGCCGCAATTATGGAATTCTCTTCCAATCAGTGTTAAATGCTTTAAATCACATTATTTTAATAAATATGTTAAGAATAATTTGCTGGTTTTACAATCGAATATAATATAGAACTTATTTCAAAATTTATCTTTTATCTTTTGTTATTTTGGCAACTGTGGTGAACGGGCCTTTAATTTGATATGGTTTTGACTGGCTCACTGCTCAGCTTTACAATTTTAGAAAATATTTGTGTATGTGTTGAAATTGTATTTATATACTTTTTAACATTGCTAAATTGTCTTGCAGACGCTTTGTTCTGTGCGCTCGAGGTTTCTTTTTGCTTTGCCGGTGGTCCGCTGTTTTTCTTACGGGTTTGTTTGTTGTTGGTATATTATTGTATTGAAAATGAAATTCTGTTTAGTTATTTTTTACAGGAGGTGCCACACTGATGCCTTTGGCAATCAGTGAATCGGTTTTGTAATCGCGGTGCACTCCTTATTAGGCTAGTAGGCTATTAGTCAGCCAAAGTATGGTTTGTATTTTGTATATTTTTTATATTGGGGCCTAATAAAAAGATTTGATTTGATTTGATTTGATTTAATATTTTCTCTTTGGTGTTTTTCCAATAAGTCCAAAATAACTGAGACATTTTACTTTAAAAATAAAAAATATGATTTTTCGTTTAAATTTCGAAATTTATTTTACCCCTAAACATATTTGCACGTATATTGCCAATACCCATTTAGAAATAATTTTTTTCGGTGTTTTTCTTGGTGATCTAAACGTTTAATTTTCTTTTTTTTTAATTTCTCCGCTAAACCCGAGCATTTTCCTTATTCAGGAATGGGATACGAGTGGGTAAACATCGATCTAGGGTAGTTATTGGTTTTAATTACGAAACCGATATCTGCAGAAGGATTTGAGCACAAAAGTAAATAAACAGTTACAGTTACTCATATTTGGTTTCCCTTCTACAAATAACTGTTTCAAATACAAAGAAAGTAAAAAATATCTGCATGTACTTCTACCTACATGTTATAACGCCTTATCCAAAAGGTATTATCCCATCAAAAACATAGAATGTAAAAAAATGCTAAAAGTAAAGCTCAATAAGTAATAGTAATAAGTAAAATTCAAAATTTGAAGTTTGTGACACATCTAGAAGTACTTTAGAATTTTGATGACGGCGAGTGAGTCACTATAAATAATTATCCTTGAATTATTGTTTATAGGGACTTCATTACAAGTTAAAGTCTGACTAGAAAATATTCATAATCCTTGAATTATTGTTGGTACATAATAATAATAATAATAATAGCTCCCGTATTTAGCGTTTAACGCCTTGGGAGTAGCAAGGTACAATTTGCCATGCTAGAGCCGTTCGGTATACAAGGAAGGTAATGTGGCATTACGCTTCAACCGCCTATTATTACCTCAGGATTGTCAATCCCAAGTACACATTTAAGGCTGAGTCGACCTAGGTACCCAAACTATTTTTATTTTAATAAAAATAGTCGGCTGATGAAATGCCGTGTGTAGGATTCGAACCCACTACCTTGAGATTGGTAGACGAGAGCCTGTACCCCTACGCCACCGGGCACCTTTGATTTGGTTGGTTTGGTTTTCGCAATGGTACATTGATATATAAATAAAATCAGAAGAGACCGCTCCGATTAATTCTAGTTTTTTACCTTTTTCACGCCTGGAAAGCCAGTTACCGGTAGCGGCTAGACAACTACCTTTTAATCCATAAAGATATTCATTTTTTCCTTTAGTTAAGCTTAAAGCTACCTAAAATTCTAAATTTGGAGTTTGTAACATATCTAGAAGTACCTAAGAATTTTGATGATCTGTCAGTGAGTCAATATTGAAATTAAAGAAATTTGACAAGTAATAATTCGTAAACTATGAGGGATAATTACTAGATATTTTGGTAACCTAGCCAGCTATAGTATGTCTTCAAGTGTAGTGAACATTAATATTCTTGCTTTATCCACAACGAAGTTACAGGGTGGTCAAAAGTGCCGCTAATACCTTCGAGAAAAGGATGGTACGGCTGTGCTCGACTTGGCGGGGGCACCGCCGTGTCCCCACATTTGAGAGATTAAGTGTTCGAGGATAACCAATTTGTATAATCTCGTTTATTTTTAATATTTGGAGTTCTATTGCGGTGTAAAATTTTATAATGCACGTAAAATAGAATTTAAACAACACACGCATGTGTTACATAATTCCATGAAATATGATACGCATTTTTTATTTCAAAATCTCCAAACACGAAGCCGACCTATTTCAAAAAAATCCATGTGCGAACAAAGGACACTAAAGTAATAACTATTCTGTCCACTCCGACGCTCAGCTAATTTTCAAAAGTGCCGTAATCAAACCCGTTTCAAATCTGACACGTTTGTCGATTGCCGTTTTTTTTTTATTTCGATAGTGAAGCAGTTGATACACTTGACAGATCCAATATAACGTGTTTTATTTTTGAAGCAGGTTTAAACACTTTTTTAAATAAAGGTGTTACATATTCGAAAATATGGAAAAAGTGAAAACGAATGGAAATATATTTTATATTTTTTTTGGTAAAAGCTAAACAAAATTAAATTAAAATTCTTATATTTTAAGAACGAGAATATGGTGAAAGTTTTACATATATAGGGTGCTACAAATTCGGTGTCCGAGTATTGGTATCGAGTTTGGTCAAATTGGGGCAAAGTTACCGCTTTGGGATGTCCACCAAGGTACCATCAAAAAAGTTTACTTGTCGTTACTTTTTAGAAAATCCAACTACTAAGCATAAGAAAAAATTAAAAACAAATTAAAAAATAACTAGCTTTTTCCCGCGACTACGTTCGCGTTACAACTCGAATCGTTCATGCATTGATTTAGATGATTGTTTGCTTCTTTATAGATAGAGCTAGTGAGCCTTACAAATGCAATGTTTAAACTATATTTTTAAGAGTTTTAGAACTACTCGTATTTCATAGGAAAGTTAGCAATTGTCGACTTTCCGGGCATTATACAGGGCGAGTCTTGAGTAAGTGCAAATATTTTCAGGACTGAAACATATTTTCTATTTACCGTTTTTCAAATAACTCCAAAATAACCGAGTTATTTTATTTTAACAAATTCAAAAAAAAATTGCTGAAATTTTGAGAACCACTGGAGCTTTTGCCATATTATCAAAAAATTATGGTTTTTAACTAAAAACTAAAAAAAATCTAAAAAGTTAAATAATCTTAATAATTCTAGAAGTTGTTATCGAAATCAAAGTATTTCAAAGAAGTTCAATTTTGGCCCCAAAATGGTTTTGATTCTTGTTTTTTAACACTATATAAATTTATTATAAATTTCAAACTACTTTCATTGACTGAAACTAATTATGTATGGTTGGATAGAGGGTGGATGTGTTTTTTTATTTCTTAATTATGTATAGGGTGTTTTAGAAATCGAACCAAAGTCGAGATTTTGCAAAATCTGAAAAAAAACAATCTCTTGAAAATAATAAATAGTAAAATGACTATTTACCCTCTATAGATAGAACCCTACCTAGGGTCCCATATAAACTGTATTACTAAAATAAATAGCTTTGACATATAAAGTGTTCAATTGAATATTTGAGTTACCAATAGTCGCTTTTCTTGAATACTCCCCTGTTTTTTTTTATTTTTAAAGAGCATTAATACTCTCTTTATACGTTATTTTTTATTCCTAGAAGGATGGTTTGAAGAAGAAATATTTCGTTCATATTATTGATGTTACTAAATAAACCCTTGTATAAAATTTTATACTTCTAGATGTTATAGTAATGCATTTTCGTACAACAAACTTTCATTCTCTATTCTACTCCCTATGGGTATGAATTTAATAAATTCTCTATGTCCAAATAATTAACTAATGTTTTTTAAATGACCCTTTGTGCAAATTTTTATGTGTATGATCCAGAGGTCACGAAGGTTTATATACATTTTTACTAACTTTACCTATTTAGTTGACGAATTTCAATAATCTCTTCTAATTCTTTCTGTAGAATTTCATTTTTCTAGACCAGATAGTAAGAAATTTTCATACAACAAATTGACATAATTTTACACTCTAAAAGGATGAATTTCCTAAAATCGCTTTGAGTAGCTAATTCACTAATCACTAATGCCATTTAAATAAACCTTTGTGCTAATATTTATGTATCTAAAGTTGGCGGTATTAACTGACCCCTAAAATATCTAAAAACTTAATATTTATAATCTAACTGACACACCATTGACAAGGACAAATAATTTATTTCTGAAGTTATTGTGTATAGGTGTTTTTCAGGTATGTTTTAGTATTTAGTCGTTTTACACAAAGATATAGCCATTAAACAATTTAAAAATACTTCATTACAAATCTAGACATATATACCTTTTAATTAAAAAAAGAATTATTAAGATTGGTGAAGCGGTTTCGGCGGGATTGATGTAACCAAAAAGAGCTTTTATATATGTATGGATAATACAGAAAGTTTGAGGCTTTTTAGTTTTAACTCATTAAGTAAATTATTGTTATCAGGCAGTAATTGTTAATTTTAAAGTTTAACTTGATATAATGTCATTTTAACAGAACGTCATCGGTTTTTATAGAAGTATCTGTTGAAAAACAGTGAGTATATTGATGAAGTTAGTCGAATACAATTCGGACCACCCTGAATATTTGGAAGAAATTTATGATCAAATAAATAAAAACTGTACATTTATATTTGAAAATCTGTACATTATAAAAGTTATATTAAAAAAAATAAATAATATTAACAAAGAAGGATAAAAATTAAAGAAAATTAATAATAACTAATATGAAAAAGAAACTCGCCAAAATATATAAAATAAAATATCAAAAAATATTCTTCTAATATTATACCGAAAAATTTTAACTTCCAAAACTCATATTAATAAATATAGCCATTCTTTCTCTAAAACGATTGCCTTGTCAATAAAAGTCAACTTAAGAAAAAACTTACCCTCTTTAATAAAAACGAAATATAACTTGGAAACTTCCCGAACAGAAACATATCCCGGAGATTTTATATGAAAATTGTTGACGAATTTTTCATTTCGCCGAGAAAAAAAGCGGAAAAAACTCAAAGCGGAAAACCCTATTAAACATTTCCCTCTCGGGTTTATTTTTAATTTATTAGGCAATTTGTTTTGAACTAACTTTCCAGTCACGCATCGTCAGAGTCAATTTCTAAAAGACTTAAGGAATCGATTTTAATTTTTCGTCCGCGGTTAAACCAGCCGCTTAGAACGTTAATTCTCAAGCAGAAAATAATGAGTTTACCTTTCCACAAAAATTGAAAAACATTATTTGTGAAGTGAACTTCTTTACGGGTACTGCACTTATTATTTTACATAGACAAAGTTATTTTATTATTGCACTTTATTTGCGCTGAATTTTTCTCCATTCTCCATCGTCAGGTCGACTTTGTTGTAACTCCCAGCTCTCAGTTTGACAAACGAACGAATGGCTGAAAGTAGCATTTAAGTACTGAATGTACTACTACAACGGCGAGTGGTAACAGCCCTCGCCATCTAGCGATGACTGTAACAACTACAGATCGAGCCACCAAAAATATTAAATATATAATAATATACAAGCGTTGGGCGAACGATAGTATATCATTGAACAAAATTTACTGCGTTCGGAGTAAACTTGCGTTATATTGTACATGACAGTTAAATAATTGATTCGTTGTAAGGTAAAATGTGTTAAACTATACAGGGTGTGCAAATGGAAAATGTCCACCCGAATTTTTCTCTTTTAAAATTAAAATTTGTAAAAACGCCCGGACACGTCGATTTAGTTTTCGAGGGGGGGAAAATATATCATAAAATCACTTTCACATCTACAACCCCCAAGGCGGGGGAGTCGCCACGCCTAAATTCTTAAATGGAAAGGGGGGCCGAATGATACCTCATGTGAAAGGTCTTTCAATTCCCTTTTTAATGATATAGCTATCATGTACTTACGTTCAGTAGTTTTAGAGATTTATTGATTTAAAGTAGATTTTAATTTATCAGCTAAGTGGTGAAAAGATCGGTTTTTATATTTTTTCTCTCTCTCTCTGTATGTATTTCTTGGCAGACTGTGTATACTAAAAATTAAGCTTTTAAATAAAAAAGCTTAAAAAAAAGAAAAAAACTTTTTTATTTTCCCGGCCAAAATTAAGCTTTTTTCGCTTATTCCGAATTGAAAGATTTTTGGGCGTGGATCGATGCAGATTGATTAGTTAAAATTTTTAGTATTAAGAATTTAGGGGTGGCGCCTCCCCCGGCTTGGGGGTTGTAGGTGTGAAAGTGATTTTGTGATATATTTTTTCCCCCTCGAAAACTAAATCGACGTGTCCGGGCGTTTTTCCAAATTTTAATTTTAAACGAGAAAAATCGGGGTGGAAAATTTCCATTGGCCCACCCTGTATATCTAATCGTTGTAATGTAAGCAACAACTTTGATAAAGAAAAGCGATCTCTACTTGCAATAATAATATTAAAATGCCCCTTCAAAATATGTAATATTAGCTTTAACTATTAGTTACATTACATTTAGCAGAATCGTGATTACTCAATGGTCATATTTTATGAAACACCCTGTATAAATTTATAAAAAATCTTAAAATATGTAAAACAACAAAATTAAATATACGTGTTTAAGAGTTTTGCCGAAAAACTCACCGGTTTTTAAATAAAAAAATATTTTAATATTTGAGAGATTAGTTTCACCCCCTTAGAATTCGAGTTTCGAAAAGTCCCTTCTTATCGAACCTCTACACCCTAAAGTCAATCTGTTTTCAAATCAGCTTTTTACGTCAAGCGCTTTAAGCAGGATCGTGATTAATCAATGACCAGATTTTTCGAAACACCCTGTATACATTTTTAAAAAATCTTAAAATATGTAAAAAAACAAAATAAAATATACGTGTTTAAGGGTTTTTTCGGAAACTTGGCCGTTTTTAAAATAAAAAGTATTGTAATATTTGAGGGGTGGGTTCATCCACTTGGAACTGGAATTTCGAAAAATCCCTTCTTATCGAACCTCTACACCCTAGAATCAACCTGTATGCCAAAATTGAGCTTCTTACGTTGAGTGGTTTGAGCAGGATCGTGATTAATCAGTATGTCAGTCACTTAAGGATTTTATATATTAGTATAGATAGTATCTTATGATAAAAGAATACAAGGTATGATATTGCGCAGGTTGGTCACTACGTCACAGGTGATAAACGGCACCATTGGCGGCAAGCTCCGCGCGCCAATTTCAAATTGTCAAACAGATACCTTGATGACACAATAAACGTGAAAATAATTTTTTAAATGTCAAGCTCGATGATTTGACATAACTTTTGGGGTTATGTCCTAATTCTTCCCTATTTTAAGTCTTTTTTTATTGAATAATATGGATATTTTTATGTATGGCGTATGACGTCACATGTGGTGTGCGCAAACTTAACGAAATTGGAGCCGCTATCGATCATACCTTGTGTTCTTTGTACCATGATAGTATCTTATCTATGACTGACATAAAGTGTCAAATTCAACGAGGGTAACCATAGTTTCTCGATATATAATTACATACAAGGTACGACTTTTATATTTTTAGAATTTAGAATAAGTGGGAGGGGGGTTAATCTCTGAGACCTTAGAGATCTATTGTGTCCCCCTTTCTTCAGTTATAACTCATCATACAGTCCCAGGACTTCCTACGGAGACCCGTGTCCCTCACAGTCGAGGAGCTACGACCCAGGCCGGGTAGACGAAACGGTAGCTTGTGTCGCCTGTTGGGTTTAGAGGTAGGAGGTAGGCTCCCGACCCTTGGAGGAGGTGGTAGCTTGTATGCCACTTGCGGAGGATGGTCTCACGCAAGTGTCAGCCACCTCTCCTGTAGTTCTCTTTGGGTTTGGCCCCTTGGAACTTTCATTGTTACTGTTCCCAGTGTCGCTAGGGGGTTTCCCCACAGCTTCACCGGTGATGTTTTTATTACTATTATTACCAGATCTCATAGTGTTCCTATGAGTGGCTAGGGACAGTCGGTCCACTTCTACAGAGCCCCGCATATAGAAGTAAAGGGTAAAATACAACGGGGTGCCCCCCGCTGCCCCAAGGTTGAGGCTGTCCGTAGCCCCTCTCGGTATCGTTATATGTCTTGGTGCAATTCCCTGGCCACGACACTACAGTCAGGGACAAGACGATGAGTGAGATGCTTCTTAGACCAAGCCAAGTGCTAGAGGGGATTCCCCCTAGCACCTGACCAGGAGCTTCCCCACCAACGACAAGGTCTTGCATCTCCTAGGGGAAGACGACTTTTATATACTTTTATATTACTTGGAACGTTTGAAATTGCTTAAATAATTATTTGTGGTGTTAGAAAAAAATAGCATGTTCTATCCGGAGTAAAAATGACTTTTTGTGCCTCGGCAGTCGAACGTACAGCCTCGCCATAAAAAGTCATTTTTACTCCTAATAAAACAATATAACATTTTTATATTTTCATGTATACCTCTACATGTAATATTGAATAACAGAGTTTAAATTACCAGTCTCTCTTGTAAAGCTAAGTGTATTACTATTGCAAGGGGATCATCAGAAATTCTAGCTATACTATATCAGTGCTTTTGTATTGTTATTTATCCATCCATTTTGGGCTTAAATTACGTTGCTTGCTAACAGTACATTACATATCCGATGCTTTTGATCGATTTATACTGAATATAACTCTAGAGTAGAGAGTAGAATCCTGAGTTAAATCCCGTTAAATTAACTGTCATTCGGCTTTATTATAATTAGATTTATGAGTTTGCTATATGGCTTTAAAGGCAATTTCAACATTAATAAATAATAATACTAAAGAACGCTTTATTGTACAAAAAGCCAAAATAGCTTCATCGACAAAGCATTTACAAAACAAACAAAAGCACAAAAAATATACAAATAATAAAAAATATCATACACTACAAATCAATTAAAAAAAAATTACGTCATTAAAATTACAAATAAAACATACATGGACATTGCAGAACAAAAAAAAAGGCGTATCAATAAAATTTTACAATAGGAAAATAATTGTAAATGGATATAATCATGTAGTATATTATATTAGACCTAAAATAGCCGAATAGATGAAAAAATTTATAAAGTTTTGATATGTTGAGATTAGACGCACCAAAAGGAGACTTTTCAAAATCAAAAGAGTTCTTAACTTTAAAGTATGAGCTTCACCCCAAAAAACCACCCCCAATACGCCGTTCGATGGTTTTTCGCTTTTTTCTCAGAACCCGTTGGTGCCACAAAAATGTTTATACCTACCGAAAATATTACTTATGAAATTTGCTACAAAAAAGGTTCTACTCATTATTTATATTTATCCAATGCATTTCGAGCAATAACCGTTTGAAAAATGGAGTACCAAAAATACAGGTCACCTTTCAAATTATAGTCTCCCAAGGTTTTTTAACGTGCTAAATATACACGCAACAGATATAATACTGTATAATATAAATACAAACATTGCCTATTCCACTAAACTAACGTTCATACTTTCATCTACATATTGTCATCGTCTATAGTTTCTAGAATGTGCTCAGTATTCGAACAACTTTGCCCACTACATCGACAGGTTCCGCACATAGTTGTACATTTCATGCCGGCTTTAATGCAACTGCATCTTTTTACACAATCTTTTTTGCAGTTGCACGTTATTAATGACATAATTGAAGCAGGGGCGGGCGATTCTGTTGTATATAAAGGTGACAGGGTGTTGTTGATTTTCTTCCAGCCCCACTGGTCGAGTTTTATAGGATGTTCTTGCCATATTTGTACTTGAAGATATGTTCTCCGGGAATGTTGCCTAGCTGCAGCAGATGTGGGAGGCAATTTTGATAAAAGTACCGTGCTGTTTGCTTGACCAGCTAACTTATTGAAACAAGCGTATCTTTGCTCACTAAGAGACTTCCGATGATTGAAGTTTGTATAGTTTCAGTATAAACGTCTCTCCAGCTTTTTCAATTTCTTCAGGTGTTGACTTTGTGTTGTTAAAAATATCGACAATACTATCAAGGTCTTTTTCTTTACTTAATATTTGTACGTGTTGTTGTTTTCCTTTTCCAAAAAATCCTGATGTTGTGTCACACCCGCTAATTGCGTGAATAAATAAAATTGATTTTTTTAAATTACGTATAATACTGGATGATTGCAAGTCTCTCGAACTATACATTCGTTGTTTCACATTACCATGGCTTCTTTCGGAAAAAGAATGTCTTTTTCATTGGGGGAAAGTGCTGCTAATAAAACAACAAGATCGACATCTTGTCCAACGACTAGAACTTGTTCATTTTTCTCAGATATTTTGATGGCAGTACGAATAATTTGAACATCAGCAAACAAGATTGTGTAAAAAGATGCATTAAAGCCGGCATGAAATGTACAACTATGTGCGGAACCTGTCGTGGGCAAAGTTGTTCGAATACTGAGCACATTCTAGAAACTATAGACGATGACAACATATAGATGAAAGTATGAATGTTAGTTTAGTGGAATAGTTAATAGATTTTAAAAAGAATTAATATATTTTAAAAAGTCTCCTTTTAGTACGTATCAACATATCAAAACTTTATAATTTTTTTTCTAAATATGCTAAATATCAACTTAATGTAAGAGTTATAAAATATGAAATATTAAATACTAGGCCTTTAACCAGTGTGTGAGATGATCAAAATTTTAAAATTCAAAATTGTTCATGATTAAACATCAACAAAAAAGTCGTTTACCGCATATAGGGCTCTCTCCAGTAAGTATGATTTCAAAGCTTTGCGAAATGCGGGAAAGAATGAAAGCGACTTGGTATTCCCAGGCAGATGATTGTACATTTTTTTGGCATTGTACAGTATTGAGATTGAGTCTTTAACTAGTTCTGAGCTCGGGGTTGGCAGATAAAGATCGTGCTCTGCATTCCTAAGTGGATAGTTATGAGATGGCCTTTCGGGAATAGCAGATATGTGCTTGCGGATTAGGCAAACGGATTCAAAAATGAATAAAAAAGGAAGAGTCAGTATTTTAAAATTTTTAACGAAATCCTGGCAGTGAGTTCTACTGTTCAGTCCCAATAAATATCGGTCGGTAATTTACAGGTCACATATTTTATTTTTCGTATACATTATATTCTGGTTAAGAATGGTGAAATAATTGACATCGAAACAATATAAATTGCATCGAGTTTGTAATGGCAAACAAATGATCACCACAGCACACTGCTTCGTCGACTGCAGTGGAACAAAAGGCAAACGCTGAATGAATTCTGGTGATCATTTATCTCAGCGATAATACAAACGTTTTTATATGCTACATAACCAAATTTTCTCATTAAATATTTGATAAATTTCCGTGATACTCACTATGTTAAAACACGATTTAAAATTTAACAAATGTTTTTAAAAATAAATTGTTTTTGTTATAGTTGAGTTATTCGAATTGTATTCGGGAGACTTTAGGAGCATATTCTATAGATAAAAACACAGTCTGTATACATTTATGTCCTAAAATGCTTCGTTTCGGAGATATAGGGTGTAGAAGTTTAATTTTTATTTCGATTTTTTCCAAATAATCTATGAAGTAACGTCAATGTTTGGATGAAAATTGGTGTCTGGGAGTTTTTTGACATGAAAAATTCGATTTTGATGACAATATGACTCTTAGTTGTTGAGGACGTCATCTACATATTTTTAACTGGTTTTAAGAGTAATGTAATAAGTTTTCGTCCGTACCTGTATAAAACTACTGAGTAAAAAAATATACATTTACGACTTTTTCTACGTGAGAAATGTCTTTTGGTAAAGATCGCTACGAGCTACCGTTCTCACGTCATTATTGACAAAAAATACATACTGCCACATTACTTGCTGACGAGTATTCGACACGCATCAAAGGATGGTCACGCAAGGCGTTTTCTTTCATGAGCTTTTCTGTGACTGAAAAGCCCGATACGTGATGTTATCTGCCTACCGCACTCCGGACATCCAAAAATCTCATTGCTTTGTTGCCTCTTTACTTTTTGGTTGTCGCTGTTAACTGAGTTTACAACTCTTCTCCATTCCGTTCTATTTTGAGCTGCTTCTTCCCACTCATTCTGCATGTTAATCCCCTTTAAGTTTTCGTGGAAAATATCTTGTACCTTTTCAGTTGTCCACACGGCCTCCTCTTAGCATCTATAAGCCAACCGTAAAGCAGAGATTTTGGTATGCGGTTTTCTTGCATTCTGCATACGTGACCAGCCCATCTTAAGCGGGATTTTGTAGCCATGACTTCAATACTCTCGCAGTTAGCTTTTTCAAGGACCGATACGTTTGAGACATGACGGAACCACCGGATCCTTAAGGAGTTGTCTAAGGTGTATCTGTTGCAACTTGTTTAATGCGTTCATGTGTCGGGGGTACGGCACCCAGGTTTCGCTCCAATATAACATGGTGGGGATTATAATTGCTCGGTACACTGCAAGTTTCGTTCTTGTACTCAAGTCATGATTGCAGAAAGCTTTCTTAAAATACTTGTTTTCCCGACGTTGCTAGCACTCGTACTATTAAAATGATTCTCTAAAAATGAACTAGCAATTTGGAAAATTGAAACTCTCTATTTTTCATAATCGAGAAACTTTATAAGACATAAGGAAATGCGACATTCTGTACAAAATTCACTTTCTTCTTTATATATACGGGGTTTTACGTGTGCGACGCTCATATTTAATTAAGCAAAACAGAATATATGTAAAAATAGAAGAAATGTATAGTAGTAAAAAAATAGTAAAAAAAAGTAACTTCCAATAATTTGAATTTTTAATTATTTTTGTAGCCAACAGACCCAGAATTATTTCATAATCAAATTAACCTTATTCAAGCAAATCCCATAAGCATATTTCGTAAATAAACGAAAGAAAATTCAAAGGTAAACCGTACGACTAAAAGCGCATTTCCGCTGTTCTCGATCATGCATGAAATTGTTATTAGAGTTATTGATTTAGAAACGGAAAACCTTTTTCAAATTGAACGATGGGATTGCAAATTTTAGAAATTTCAATTTCCCTAAACCTTATTTGATAATATGCGAGGGTTTGGCGTTCCCGTTTTTATAGAGTCAAATAGTTTAGATGAAGATAATATAAAATTCCTTGGTGTGAATAATGTCTATCTGTGTCGTTTCTACTGAAGTAACGACTTGCTCTAGAAAGTTGCTTTTTTTTACTAAAAGATAGCTAACTGTCGTCGCCGGATTTTTTGTGTTTCATTTAATTAAAAAATATAAAGAGTATTTTATCTTTCTGATGTCGTGGCGGATGCGCCAGGCTTCAACTAGTAAGCGTATATTTTTAATGTTTTCTATATATTATCTCTGTATTAGCATTCGACAGAATTAATAATCTTCATAAATTCGTTTATTATTGATGATATCAAAAATTATTTGAAATTAATTAAATTAATATACAAGACTTAAGTTTATTTGAAATAAACTTAATCTACGCATTTTTTTTTCAACAGTTTCAGTATTAATTTTTGCGACTTGTTTTGGCAAACAAAGAAAAACTACCACGCTTTTTGCAAGAAAAAAAAAAAAAAAAAAAAAAAAAAAAAAAATATCTGAAAAAAATTGAAAAAAAAAACTTGTTTTTTTTTTTTTTTTTTTTTTTTTTCTTTGTTTTTCTGCTACCACGGTCCGTATTTCCAACTACAGGATCCCCAGTCGTTTTTTTTTTCCACAATAAGGGGCAGTCCTCTGCCGGAAACACTGCGACCTGTGAGGCCTCTTGTGTTTGTCCCCTTTCTATATCTGCACCCATTCTCCTATCCCTGTGCCCTGCACTAACTTATGCAGGTCCTTGATAGGATGGAAGCATAGTTCTTCCGGTTCTAGCCTAGCTTTTCCCAAATAAAAGTGTCGCTTGCAATCCAAAGCCTCGGAAGTGACATATTATTTGCTCCGCTGTTTCAGGATCTTTATCCTTTATCGCAGAGTCTGCAGCCAAGACTTCCTTGATACAGATTGAGCTTGTTCAGGTAACACTTAACAGCCATGTGTCCTGTCAACAGGCCTGTTGTAATCCGCAATTTATTCCTGCTTAGCATTAGCAGTTCTTTTGCGGTTTTGGAGCTAGGTCCTTGGATAAAAGCCTTGCTGTGCCTGGTCCCTGTCTGTTTCTCCAGTGGACATTCTGTTCTGCTTTTCCCTGATCCCAGAGTTTTTAGTGAACTACGGGCCATACATTTGTATATTCCCAGTACTGGCTCTGGACCAAGATAAGATGCCGATGATCCTTGCCTAGTTAGCTCATCGGCTTTTCGTTGCCTTGGATGCCGCTTTGGCCCGGCACCCAGAATAATTTAACTCTGTTCTGTCGAGCCAGAGCTTCCAGTACCTAGGCATTCCCAGACGAGTCTCGGCGATACCTTTGGGCTCATAAGCGCCCCAATTGCCGCCTGACTGTCTGAGCATATATTGATGAGCTTATCTGAATTAGCTCTTCTATTGTTTTTCTCTCGCACATGGTAGAATGGCGAAGATTTCTGTCTGGAATACGGTTGAGTGTTTACCAAAGGAAAAGGATAAACTTACCCTTGGTCTTTCCCAAATACTCCAGCTCCTGTTCCTTCAGCAGTCTTTGACCCGTCTGTATACCAGGTTAGTCCATCCTGAAGGAATGTTATATCTGTCCACATTCCTCGATCCATTTTGTTCACCTCGAATGGTTTGTGGTAGTGATAAAGAGGGGTCATCTGGTCCGATCTCATTTGGAGTAGAGCTCCCCCGATAGGATTTCCCATCTTTTCCTTTAAAGTCATCTATCCCCAGTCGTAGTTCAATTCATTATTTTAAGTAGTATTTTTCATAAAATAGAGAAGTTGTAGTACAAAAAAAAACTCTACCGCCAATATAGTACATAGAAAGTCTAAGATATTTTCGCCATTTAATTCGAATGGGATAAAATGTATTTAATTTAATTTTATTTTTTTTTAAACACATTGTTTCTGGCATCATAATGTAACTCTGTGTATGTAGTTTGCAATACCTCACCTTGGGTTAAAAATCTTTAAAAATGGACAAAATGCATATTTATATATGATTATTATTAATTATTGAAAAATCTCTGGTAGATATTTAATTTTATCGAGTTAGGGAGGTCGTAACGTTTTTAAAAGACATATTATACAACCAATACAACTTAGCTTTTTCAAACATTACGCAAATTTATGGCGCCCAACGTGGGACACCAATAATATGTGTAACGTAGATAAAGGATGGGGCATGAACGTTGTCTTTTGAAAACGTTACGAAATTACCAGTTATCAATTTGTTGTTTTAGATATGAACTCTTCCAGTACCTTGGTCTCTTCCGTGTTTGCTTTTTACATTCAATATCTTGGACTATAAAAAATCTACACGGCGTAGAAAATAAATACTCAAGGGAAGGAATCACAATGAAAACTGTTCGTGAAACTGTGTTTTCGAAACTGACAGCATGTGTCTGTTTTTGTAAACAAAACTAGTTGTAATTGAGTACATTTGTTGGGAATCGGAGAAAAATTTGATACTTTGATGATTGAAAGTCATAAAAGGGTGTTGAAAATACCCCAACTACCTTTTTGGCGTCCACTGTATACACTTTTTTATAAGAATGTAGATATTCACACGAATGGGTGGCTTTATAGTCAAGTTTTCTTATCAAATTTGGCGAGAATGTCGTAAGCATAAGCATAATAATGGGGATATATTTCTTGACGTAAATCCCACCCTCCTACTCTATCAGCGCTTGCGATAAACAACCCTCCGTTCGCTCACTTATGACTTTCTCTGCTTGTTAAATTATATTAGCTGCTCTTTATCTCCTTCAGTTACCGAATATCTTAAATCTCGAAGCATGAATAACCAAATTGAGAACACCGAAGTTAAGCGACGTAAGGCGATGCTAGTGGATGGACGGGTGACCGGTTCGAAACTTTGCATCGTGCTGTTGTCCAAAAAGGGAAAAGTGTAAAATCTATTGATACACACTGCTCATTCACGCCGGTTCAAGGCCGGATGAGATCGGATAAATCGTGAGTAAGAGTTAATTTAGACACTTCCTAAGTCGGTAGGCCATTGACCATGATATGGCCGAGGACCGCGGTTCGGATTCCGCGTAAACAAGTAGGTCCCGTCCAGTTTAGCCATTGCAGCAGAAAGGTGACGTTAACTTGAACCTTAAAAAAAAATAACCAAATTGTGTAGATATTTTTTTTGTTATACATCATGACCATCAATATTTCTTACAAAACAGCTACTAGAATAACGCTGCATTTAAATGGATTTAACAGATTGTTATTTAATAGTTTTATAGTATTATTTATTGATAAGATTGGTGCATTTCAGTTGCAGATACGGCAGAAATTAGAAGTTTTCGCTCTGTATTTCACGCAGTTCCATTTACCGTTCTTGTTGATCGCCATTGAAATAATATTAAAATCGTTGTTTGTCCATATATTAAGTATTTTAGTTTTTATTAGTGCAGTTATTCAAACGATAAAACACTCAGGTGCGAGGTTTGTGTGATGTAACGCCTATTTCGGGTAGTAAAAATTAAGTGAAAAAATAACCCGGAACTAGGTTATCGCTTGTGCTTGTGACAAATTTCAAATGTTTAATAAAATTGTTGAACAAAATTTTACTTGCCTGTTGTTTACTATATTCTCCGATATTGGCAGCACCGGGGCGGAGAATGCATCAAGTCTATAGACATTATACAGATTTTTAACTGGACGCTTACAGGGGAACAGAATGGCAACACTGCCTATTGAGAACGCATGCACTTATTAGGGTTTACTGCCGACTCGTCCCGTCGGCGTCGCCTCGTCTCTCGACGAGCGGGCCGAGGTTGCCATATTTCAAAAATAAAGCTCTTGCCGCGAGTAATAAACAAATTAACAACCTGTATAGTATACTCAAGGTAGTTGCTATTGGTAGCCGGCCATAGCGCAAGCAGTTAGTGTGTCGATCCGCGGTGAGAGAGATGGGATGGTACTGGGTTCGATCCTTCGCTTTATTTAGTTAAAATAAAAATATCGATTTATCTAAATAGAGCGACCAGCGAGCCGCCATGCCACCTCGGGGAAGACAATGGCAAACCACCTTGAGTAGGTATATTTGCCTTGTACAGCCTCTCAAATAGTGCCGTTCGGATTCGGCGATAAAGTGTAGGTCCCGTGTACTTGTGAAACACTGATGACACACAACATTAAATTTAAATAGACAAGTAGATGCTTTTTTTAGACCAGTCCTTTACTACTGTTATAACCACTATAACTACCGAGATCTAATAGAATGAGATAACAGACGGCAGAATCAAATTCAAAGTCCTTAGCTTAAACGATGTACTTCGCTTGTTAACAAAGACCGATTTAAACGAGATTGCTCGAATAACAAACGCATCTCTGTTCCGATTACTCAATCGCCACATGACGTAATTTCTCCAATCTGAAATAAGGAATCCCCCGCATACACCCGCACTTATCCATTGTGTAACGCTATACTTTGTCTCCCTCTCTCTGCTACACTCCTGGGTCAAATTCAACTGCAGTAGGAATGATTGCGCCACCAGAGTCGATCTAGCATTAATTTGAAGATGGATTAGATATATAATATTTTAAACTTGCCAATTTAAACTTGAACCGATTATTACAAGAGTTAAAGAGAGGAATATTCTCCGTCAGGACCTTTAGGCGAGTTATAATAACTTTGATATTTCCGTAAATAACCTGAATAATTTTAAGAGACATTACCTTACCAGGGTTGGCATGATTTAAATTTTATTGAAAAAAAAACTTTATAATAAATCAAAAAAAACTGTAAAAGTTATGAAAAATGTGTCCTAGGAAAACTATAAACTATTTCGATAAAGATATAACAGATTAATAAATCGGAAAAAATTAATTGTAAATGTATAAACTTATACAGGTTGTTCACCACATACCACACGAAGTATTGTAGCTAAAAGATTATAGATTTTTACCAAATTGTAAGTTTTGGGTTTGTCCTTTAGAGCTACAATTTAAAAAAAATACAATTTAAAAATATTTTACAAGATACAGAGTTGTTTCCCAAATAAATAAAAAATATCAAAGTTGTATTTTTTTAAATGGAAACGCCCCTGTATATTATTACGTTTTTAGTTTATTACGATTTAAAATAAAGGTAAATTTGATTAGGTTTCCCGCACCTTCATCTTACCGTTTTGGAAATATTTTCCAAATTTTGTTTTTTTTTTTTTCAAAATTTTTTTTAAGGCTTCATTTCTCCAAGGGTATAAAAAGTTTTTAAATACTAAAATATTTTACTGTAGTTTATTATTGATCAGTTATTGTGTTGTTAATAATAAAAATTATACACCTTATACAGAGGTCTAAAATTTTTATTTTAAATAATTTACTAGCTTTAAACGGCCAATAACTTGTTTAATTTTAAGATGGAAACACCCTGTATATTTTATTGGAAGACCTCAGAATCACAATTTAATTGTCTACAATTGTATTATCCCATTTTTTACCTATCTCTTCAAGTTTTCCTTAAAAATGCATTTTTCTTTGTAATTTAAAAACTCATTTATCAATATACCCATGGAATACTGACATTTTAGATTATTTTTAAAGATGTACCAAATTTTTAAAGACTACAAATACTAATATTGTCGATATAGTTTGTTTATTTCATTAAAAAATAAAAAAAACTGTTTAAATGTTTGTTAAAGAGGACCAATTAATATGATTCCAGTATTCAAACTAAATTAATTGACTGTTTGCGTTGATTAATAATAATTGCTCCAAATACTAAAAAACTGAATTTTGTATCTGCATTAGACAGTGTGGTAAAAAGTAACACCTTAAAAATGATATTTAATTTTTTGACCAATGCTTATTTATAACAACAGATATATTCATTTTCATAACTTATTATTAAATTGATTTCTGATTCAAATCCACATTTATTTAGAATAATAATTTATTAACGAACATAAGTATGTAATTAATTAGTATTTGAGCGGAAAAAATGGTGGTATATTTAATTAATGTTATACTCTTTTATAAAGATTTAAATAGTTTTCTTTTTGCATACAAATGGGCTAGTAATATTATAATTTTGCTAAAAACGATAATATTACTAGCCTGTACATTTTGTATATTTGCTGCTTTAAAAACAATTTAAAATGTCAATATTCCATGGGTATATTGATAAATGAGGTCTAAATTATAAGAAAATGCATTTTCTACGAAAACTTGAAGGGATAGGTAAAAAGTCGTATAATACAATTTCATAGACAATTAAATTCTGCATCAGATTTTCCTAAAATATATATATAGGGCGTTCCATTTAAATTAAACAAGGTTTTGCCGTTTAAATCTAGAAATTATTTAAAATAAATTTTTAGACACTCTGTATGAGGTGGTATTATTTTTATTATTGCAACACAATAACTGATCAATAAATAGACTTCAGTAAATATTTAGTATTAAAAACTCTCATACCCTTGGAGAAATGAAGCCTTAAAATTTTTACTGCAATTTCACAAAATTGAAAACATTTAAAAAACGGTAAGGTTTATGTAATAAGCCTTAATCAAATTTACCTTATTTTAATCGTAGAAACTAAAATGTAATAATATACAGGGTGTTCCATTTAAAAAAATACAACTTTTGATATTTTATTTATTTGGGACACTCTGTATCTTGTAAATATTTTTAAATTGTAGCTCTAATAGTCCTTCAACGAACACAAAACTTACAATTTGTAAAATCTAATCATTTAGCTACAATACTCCGTGTCGTATGTGGTGAACAACCCCGTATAAAAAATATCTATTCATCAATTTAAATGTTGGATCGATTTTGAAGTAATTTCGTGTGAATTCATTAGACCGCTAAACGCAGGGATTTATTTTAAAATTTATGTATAAGTGACAAAAATTCGCTGTTCGAATGCATATCATTCGCAAAGTCTAGTGCAGAACTAGGTTCTTCTGATATAGAGACTATATTTTCATTCCCGAGATTCTATAATAGTTGTCAGAAAATGTTTTTTTATATTTTTTTGAAACGGTTGTATGTTTCCAAATTCCTACCGACATTTTGATCTGCAGGAAGTACTTTACACTTTGACATTAGATAATACATACTAATTTCATTCTCGACTTAAGACTATTTCCGAATAATAGTGTATTGTTTTATTAGGAGTAAAAATTATACTTTTTTTGACGATGCTGCAGCTTTGAGGGACCATCGTAAAGCTATTCCGACGTTACAAGGAAGGACAAAAAGTACATTTTTACTCCCAATAGAACATACATACTATTTTTTTAAAACATTACAAATCATTTTTAATCAATTTCAAACATTGCAAATAATATAAACAGGAATCGAGCAACAATTGGAACACTCGTTGAATTTGACACTTAATATCAGTTTAATAATATATTTTTGTACTTTTGTGCTTAGGCGTAACAGTGCTTTACATACCTAGGCGTTAAAATGACAAAAATTAATACTTTTGAGACGTTTGAAAAAAAATCCTTTTGATCTAAAGCGAGCGATTTTTTTGCTAAATATATTGGTGACCGATGTGGAAATATGACAAACGCACCCTAGAATTATTAATGTTATCGATAACGGGCAGAGTTATAAAAATTTAGCCATTTAGGATAGGACTTTAATTGGAAATAAGTCCTAGTCATTTGGAAATCCGATTTAAACATTGTTTTGAATTAAAATCAAAAAAATCTGATTTAAATCAAATAAATCTGATTTTTTTGATTTTTTTAATCATGATTTTTTCCAAACCCGTACCTAAGTTTTATTTTTTAATAAGTCGAACTGAAAATTATTTTTGACAATCGTGTCATTTGAGAGTGGTTTTACCTATTTAACTGATCTTTCTTGTTATAAATATTTATTAATTGGCCAGATCAAGTGGTACTGTTTCTTTTTCACAGTGAATTTTTATGTGCCTGTCTAAAATCATACCAAATAGACTTTAGGCACGTGATTAAGTTTGACCGGCACACTGTTGCCCACTTTTAAATAATTTCTTTTAATCAAAATATTTTAGGACACAAAATTGAATTAATTCTTATTATTAAAATTGAATTAATAATATTATTAATTAAGCTATCTTGTACCACTTCGTACTGTAAACGTTCTAAAAAGAACAATGTTCGTCTGTAAGGGCTGCTGCTAATAAAAAAATGTAAGCTTAAAGTATCGCAACACACCATTTAAACCAAAACTCGTAATACAAAACTAAAGTGTCAAAACTAATGGCAATGTCAGGAAATAAATAAATAAATGTGGCAACTTGACACTTTTTACAGCAGAGCTACCACCTGAATTCCCAGCGGGAAATTTAAATTCCAGTTAGTCAGCCCGGCGCCGAATATATCCATATCCATGGTTGGCAACAATGAATTTAAAAATGGCGCCCTCGATTACGTAACTAAAAGTTTAATTGGTATCGAATATAGATAGTTAATTCTATCATCAGTATATTAAAGTGATATAAAAATACAATAACGGATTCTTATAATTTATCCAGACCTTAAATATGGATTTCAATAATTCAATAATCCATACGCCTTTTGCTGAGTATCGATATTAAGCATTTAAAAAAATTAAAACAAAATCTGAACAACAAAAGTTACATCTAAGTTAGTACATTAGTTATTAAGGCTTTAGACCTTCATTCGTTATACATTCAAGGTATTCACTGGTATAATACAATACTGTTTACTAGAATGCACAAGAGGATATATTGGCATTATGCAAATTACCTTCTCAGAGTTACACGATGTTATTACGGAAGGATGTGCAACGCTAATAACATAAGAAAAGTTAAATTATAACTGTTATTTTGTTATATATGGTATTTCGAAATAACCGTGTTTAAAGTAAATTTATGTAATAATTTTTTACTGAAAATACGTAGTGAAATTTGACAAAAACGCCTATATTTTTAAATAAATGCTCTCGCTCAAAAAATACAATAATCAATGCCTGTTAAAATTGGCACAATAAAACACTAACTCTGTACAAATTATAGTTGATAGCATGCCAAAAACAGGAAATAGAGTCATTTGGAAATGTTTATACAGTGAATGTTTATACAGAATGATTGCAATTATTCGTTCATTTAAATTCAGGTGCTTGTTTAAAAAAGAGCTTGGAATATCGATTTTTTAGTAGGCTGCAAATTGATTTATGGTAAATTCATATGTATAGAAGGAGACAGAAAATGATTCGTAGCCAGAAACTTATTTTCAAAAATAACTTCAACATTTGGGCAGGCATTTTGATAACCAAATGTTAAGGTAAACATTCATTAATCCTAATCTAAATGGCCAGACGTACTTGCGGTTTTTAGAAGGAGCTTACTTCAAATCTGACAATTTTATTCCCCGATCCTCTTTTTAGAAACATTTATAATTTATGTAGATATCTGCTTTATGTAGAAATATTTTTTATCTAAAAATATGAGCAACTTTAAATAATAATCCACATGTTAGAGCATTTTCTTCAAGTTCTGTGTTACGTAGATATTATGAATTTATTTCACTTTAAACAATCGACACTGTATGCAAACATTGCATATTGCAAAGTGGCACAAAAACATATCAGCTAGTACAAAATAAAATTCTGAAACTGCAATTCTATAAAATTTAATCAATAATGGGTTATTTTTATTAATACTGTGTTTAACTATTTCAATTAAAACTCCTCGATCATTTATCTTAAGAAAGTTGAAGACGTTAAAATATTGCCGTACTTAGTGTGTTAAGCACTTAATTTTCATCTTGTGATAAAGTAAACAAATTAATTCCTTGGAACAG
>NW_022147019.1:0-8785 GCF_002938485.1 Sitophilus oryzae
CGTGGTAAACGCAGCATTTCTGATCCTGACTGACTGATAAAAACTCCATTGAAGTTTTTTTGGCCTTGCCTTGCCGTTCCGAATTGGGATTGATTCTTTGAAGTTGTCTGGAATTCTTTTGTGGGTCGAGAAGACTGGTTGTGCAGTTTTTGGCACTCGTTGTGGGCGATTTTGGCCTGTGTGTGGTTCAGAATTCCAGAGAAGCCTTGTAGATGGATATATTCGTCAGTTCGTAAGAGACATGTACAGCTGTGTAATGTTCTTTTGTATAACTATTTATTTTAGAGGATAGGATTTTACAATACGGACTGTGTGTGATGGTCGTACGAGATGAGTACGAGGACTTTTAAAGAACCCTTTTCCATGGAGTAACGTGTGGCGACGTCATTTTGTTTTGGAACATCCACATGGTGGAAAGGTATTTTATTATGTCCAAATCAGAACATGTCACTAAAATAGACCATATTTTAGGGTTCTTTCTTCTTTCTTTTCCTTGGCTGTACTCCTTTAGAGTTTAAGATGATGTATGTTTAGATTAGGATTTTTTTATTTATACTGAATTTGGGGTACTGCGTACTGCAACCAATGCTACTCTGACGTGAATGCCACTGTGACGAGGAATGCCACTGTGACACTAAAGACCAGACACTTGGATTTTCTCATGGACTGACTGGAACGACCACTGGATAACAGATAAGACTTCCGAATTCGAATTTTCTTATTTAAATATTTGCTACATTTTATGATAGCTTTTAACAATTTGTTTTAACTTCAGATTTAGTATTTATTAAACGAATCCAGTACATTTTAGACCTTTCAATCAATACACTTTTTCCATACACCTCCCTTTTGATATCTCTTGTTCTGTGCATATATTTTATTTAATTATTTACTGAGCTAGCTGGAACCTATTTGTAACGGAGCCTTGTGAACCTGAGTTCCCGTGATAATATTGTTTCATTAGGAGTAAAAAATGACAATTTTTGTAGCGAGGTTTGACATTACAGACAAGGCACAGGAAACTCATTTTTACTCCGAATAGAATTTTTTTCAAACGTCACAAACAATTTTTTTAAACAATTTCAAACGTTGCAAATTATATAAACATGTTTAAAAGTAACACCATATAAGTAATTGTATATCGAGAAACTATGGTTGCTCTCGTTAAATTTGACACTTTATGTCAGTTTAATAAAACATTTTCATACTTTTGTGCTTAGGCGGATAGCGGCGAGCAAACAGCGCGATACCGCGTCGAGCAAGCCTCGATGTGCTAAAACATAGTAGAGCTGCGATGAATAGCGAGGTACTTGCAAATTTATTATTTTCATTTGCTTATTGATCATTTACAATGTTAACAGTGGTTAAAATTCTAGGCAGTAGTGTCGCAAACATTTGGTTGATTCCAAACCAACAAACCAGAAGGTGTAGTGTAGGTACCGGGTGGCCAAATAAGAATGGACGCCGTCTGTATCTCAGAAACTACTTATCGCATAATTTTGCGAAAAACATTCTAATAAGTAAATCGACCAAGAGAAATGACTGGAAATTATTTTCAGGTTCGAAAAACGTCCGCTAGGGGGCGCTTCTCTGATAGCCAATCAGAAAACAGTTTTTTTTCTCAAAAATATGCAGGTGACTAGGTATTTTAAATATCACTATTATAAACATATAGAAATTTGTAATTTTTTTGATATAGAGTATTTTGCTCTATCTCATGAAATAAAGTGGTGGGTGAAGGTTAAACTTGCTTTTATTAGAATAAAGATAACTCTGTGTGTGCGTGGTTTGGGTTACCCGATTTTAACAAACTAAGGCTCGTTTAAAAGAGCTTTTCTTCCTTAATGATAAGACTAAAAATTTTGTTTCTATTTGACATCATAACAGATATTGCGCTTTTGCATAACAACTTTAAATAATGGAAGGCTATATTTTTCTTTACACAGTTAGAGCACAAAATTTCCAAAATATCAGCGCAAACCGCCTTTCTATCTTCTCTCTAACCAGAGATATTAAGAGAACAAATTATGTTAGGCTGCGGCTTAGGATTATATGGTCTAAAAATTATAGTAGTAAGCTAGAAAACAAAAAGAGGTAAATTAATTATGTCGCACCTATTGTAACTTTTACCCTCAAAATTTCATTCGAATAGCTAAAGTCACTTGGAAGGAAATTATAAACAAAATCAAAAAAATAAGATTTTAACCTGTAGCTACGAAACAAAGAAGAATCGGGCTTATGTTAATATGAAAAATAAATCCTATTTTTACCAGAGGAATATCCCCACGAGAGATGACACTTGTTTTTTTAAAAAACCCTGTATAAATACAGCTAGTAATACATAAGAACGAAATAAAGGCAGAAAATAAATAATAAATTAAGACAGATAAAAAAATGAGGTTATCTTCGAAATGGCAATGTCCTAACACAATCCAGTGAAAAAGTTTTTATTGACGAAAAAAATAACACGATTCCCAACTTCCTAACCGAGAAATCAATTACCAATTTCGAGCAGATCTATCTCGTCTCGCATATAAACTGCCAAAACAGACATCTCTGGGCGGGAAATCGGTCACAGAACTTCCTTTATACCGGAAAACTTTCGTGTTATAGGGTTTTCGTGTAGACACACTCACACAGCGACAACCGAGCGACACAACTTTTCATATAGGACGATGTAAAGTCTTCGAAACTTTCCACTGTCTGTCTTTTACGTAAGAGTGACGTAATTATAATTATGATATAGGTAAAACTATATTTGAGATGCATTCTGATGAATACATTGATATAATACAATATATTAAAAAAAAACAGTGTTAACCTTTAAAAGAAATATGATTAGAAAATGTTTTTTACTTTTTTTAGCGGCATAGCTTTGCTTTTGTTGGGCCTTTATTGTCAAAAATTTTTAAAATTTGCAGACAAAGGTAAAGTAAAGAAACAAAAAAGAATACAAAACAGGTATACAAATCACTTTGTCAGTCTTATTATTTAAAATAAACATTTATAAATGTTTACAATGTCACAGAATAAAAATAATATTCAAAAATATTTAGTAAGTTTATAGTAAATATAGTAATAGCAAATATTGGACCAGTGTTTACAAGATCAAATTCGATTATCGAAATATAAGTCATTTACGGCGTAGAAAGCCTTGTCTAGTAAATAAGATTTCAATGCTTTGCGAAACGAGGAAAAATGATGTTATGTATTTGATTTCAAATGGCAGAGTGATTGTGCATTTTATCAAGTTGTATAATATTGAACTTTCAACTAACTCTGGAGCGTGGGGGTAGGTAGATAAAGACCTTGCTCTGCGTTCCTGAGTGGATAAGTGTGAGATGGCCTTTCTTGAGAAGCTGATACATGCTTACGTATTAGGGGAAACGGATTCAAATATAAATAAGGGAAGGAAGAGTTTATATTTTTAATTTTTTTTTTAAAAGTCCTGGCAATGAGTTCCTGCTGCTTAGTCCCAGTGAATATCGAACAGCTCTCCTCTGGAGCTCAAAAATGCGGTCAAATTGAGTCGCACAACACGTGGAACGAGAATGGAACGACAATCGGTGCAGCGGCGCAGAGCTAAACTAAATCTCAGGCATCCTGACGATAACGCCGGCTACATCTCGATATATTTGGTGCCACGGAAATCGCCCACAATAATGTTGCGCATCTTCTCATTTCTTCAATCAACGTTTGTGATTAAGATCTTTTCCTAAACACTGCAGTATCGCCATTACATATAACAACCTCTCAAAACGTACAAATAAATGGAGTGTATCTCGCAAGATGTTTAGTGCCATTTTTCATAAAGTACTCCCAATATATGTCCATCTCCTTCTATCTCATACACACTCAATACACATTATAGCAGAACCGTAGCAATAAGATAAGCTTAGGACGAAAATTTATTGTCACTCGATAGACGATTCTCGTGTTTTATTATCGAGGAAATATCATTTAGAGAATAAAATCGGCAAGGAATAATGGTCAGGCCCGTAATATAAAATATCGCCGGGAGAGATATAAGAATGGTGGGGTCTGGGATGTCGCAGAAGGAGGGGCCAAGGAATCGATTCCCGTCATTTGTTATAGATAGGGCTGTTAAGGAATAGCCCATTTTGAAGGGGGAGGGGATATATTTTGAGGATTTTTATTATCAAAGAAAGAACGAAGAAATTAAATATGTTAATGTCTGTTTTATGATTGCTTTTAGAACTCTCTTTAGTAAATTTAATGGGACTTTAGAAGACAGTAAGGGAAAAATGTCTCTATATCTGTGGCGGATTCAAAAGTCCTATTGGTATTTCACCACTGGAAGGAAATGTACAAAATAAAATAGTTATTTCTTGTAAACAGCAGTGGTTTACTAATAACATACATACATACTGCTGTTACTCGCTGACGAGTATTGGACGGTTTTTTCTTTCATGAGCTTTCTGTGACTGAAAAGCCCGATACGTGATGTGTTATCTGCCTACCGCACTCCGGACATTCAAAAGTCTCCTTGCTTTGTTGCCTCTTTACTTTTGGCTGTCGCTGTTAAGTGAGTTTACAATTCTTCTCCATTGAATTCTATTGTGAGCTGTTTCTTCCCACTCATTCTGCATATTAATCCCCTTTAAGGTTTCGTGGAAAATATATTTTTACCTTTTGATTTGTCCACCCTGGCCTCCTCTTACCGTCTACAAGTTCACCGTAAAGCAGAGATTTTGGTATGCTTTTTTCAATGACGGATACGTCATTGAGAGATGAGACATGATGGAACCATCATTCTTAAGAGTTGTCTAAGGTGTCTCTGTTGCAACTTGTTTGATGCGTTCATGTGTCGGCAGTAATGGCACCCAGGTTTCGCTCCCATGTTATGGTGGGGGATTATAATTGCTCAGTACAATGAACCCAAGTAACATTTTAAGTTCCTTTAGGTTATATATTCTCAAGGTTAGTTATATAAAGGTTTAATAAATGTCTCATTGGTATCTTACAGTGTTTTGATTTATATAAGTGTAGCGTTGGTTACTTATCACTAATAGTAACCTTGAAATGTTGTTTATCACTTTTATTATAAAACTACAGGTTCTTGTTACTAAAGGTTTTATAGTAAGGTTTTATAAAGGTGTTCACATCTATTTTATATATCTTCTAGTATTAGGTGTTATAAAGGTACGCAAGATATACACTATATAACTAAAGGTGTTATTAAGAACCATTATGTATCCAATAATACTACAAGTTATATAATTGTTCCCTCAAATCGCTTTTTGCACCTTTCAAATGTTTGCATGCTTTATATAACCTGTAGTTACCGAATATCAAACCTAATGACATAACCTCAAATTTTTAATATAATCAAAACAAATAATATATTAGCAAGCAAGCAATCCGGTATTATAATAAATAATAAAAAAATAAACTGGGGGACAAAACACAAAAATACACCTACGTTCAAAAGAAAGGTTTTTCAGAATTTAAAAAAAATTAGGAAAAAACCAAACCTCATTCAAACTCCATCTACCAATATTGAAAGCCAACATGCAAATTTACAATCCACAAGCAGAGATCAGGATCAACCTGAGATATTTCCAACAGAAAGTTGCCATAACAATCAGGAACAGGAAGATGCCTGGTTAAGGCATTCTCTAACATAAGAGAATGAGATTTGCGCTTTAACATTACACATTCTGCACTTAAAGAGCTTTTTTCTATAGTCAATTCATTCATAACTGTTCTACCAAAGTACCAAAGGACCCTAGAACTCTTTTGCAAACTCCTACCACTTTAAATATAGATCAAATTGAACCAAAACAGTATTATTTTAATGTTATGAGGTTTTCTGCACATTTTTTGTCAAATTGCTGTAATGTCAAAGTTCGTTCGCAGGGAGTCGCTACAGTCGACACCACGGGTTACATAAATGTTTTCTGGGTGACTAAAAGTAGCCATAAATACCCCGGCATTTATAATGGTGATTTGTATCACCTTTAGTTGTATAAAACACTAAAATTGGTGTTTGAAATAACCCAAACTCATTTACGCAGCCTTAAGTAACCAAATTTATATAATGGTTGATGAGTATGTTATAGACCCTAAAGTAATATATAGCACTTTAAATATAATGGACGCCATTATTATTAATGTCTTCATTTTTGGCTACAATGAGTATTTCTAAGATAACGTTGAAAATTGGTACAAAACTATATTTTGGCCAGTTGCCAGTTATTTCTATGTATTAAAAAAGTCGTTGTTCTATTATTTATATTAATAAATTTGACTTTCATTACAAAAAATTTACCATATTTTTTTTGTTTATAAAAAAATCTATTAAATGATTCTGCTTTTGGGGGCGCATGTGTTTTTTGGAGGTAAAATTGATTTTCACACAATAAATTTAATATCGCATATGAATTTAGTACTCTGGCTAGGCACAATAGATTTTATTAAGCCAGTAATTTCTATAAAGTCATTTGCATAACGAAAAAGCTTTTGTAGGGTATGACAGGGATGGCATCATTTTGTCTCTTGTGTCTGGTCTGGATTATCTGCGTAGGACAACTTGGAGCAATAAGATCATATCTGCTTTTTTATGTTAAAAAAAGAGGCAAATATTAAAGTAGTTAGTCCGACAGAAACAAGTTTATCTTCGAAAAACGCGCATGCGCGATATTTCTATGGAGGTAATCTCTGGGAACCTTCTCAACACCACTATATAACTATTATATACCCTTTTTGTATGTATGTATGTGGCTGTATGTATATATCCTTTCAATTTTATAGCGGTAACTCGATAGGATATATAAAGGTGTTGAGAAAGTTTTCAGGACTTTGGTTGCACACCTTGAGTGTTGAGGATTACCACAGGAACAGTTATAAAAGGCACCGTTTAGGGCCTATAAGTGTTATATAATGGTTAGCAATAACTCACGACCACCATTCTAGATGCGTTTAGTTTATATAATATGGTGTTGGGAAGTTTCCTAACACACTTATAAAACAAAAAATGTTTCTTGGGAAGTTTCGTTTTTGTACTCATGTCATGATTGTAGAAAACCCGGTCTTTCAATTTCCAGAAGCTCTTAAGGCGGTGCTAATCCTGTGCTGAATTTCAGAGTCGATATTGGCCTTTTCTGAAATCAAACTGCCGAGGTAATTAAATTCCGCTTCATATTCCAATAGTTCTTCTCCGATTTTAATAGCATTGTTGTGATCTTCCATGGGAGTGCACATGATCTTGGTTTCGTCGATGTTTAGCTTAAGGTTGCACTTGAACCCCCCTTAATAATAAACAAATTTACCTAACGGACAAAAAAATGGTTCACATTTCGGAAAGTATATCTTTCCGTCGTCGGAAGCAAAAAAACATAAAAAACAAAGAGAAAGACGATTTAAAATATCTAAATTCAACTATTCGAGAACACTTTAGTTTTTTTAAAACAAATACCTCTACAAAAACCGTCGTCCTTTTGTTAAAATGACATTATGCCAAGTTAAACTTCAAAATTAACAATTACTACCTCATAACAATTACTTAATAAGGTAAAACCAAAAAGGTTCAAACTTTCTGTATGATTATTTTTGATTTGTTTTCAATTGTTACGTATGTTATGTTTATTTATTTTATGTTCCTTAAAATCAAAGAAGCCATTGCCATATATCACTAACATCTACAGACGTATGCATGAACAATATATTTATTTTTATTACATTGTATTAGAAAAGCTTATTTTTCTTTTAGAGGCTATCGCTTCTTTCATTATAATTTCTGCGTTGTTAAAATTTACTTTGTGGCTTGTGTCCCATGAATGCCGACAAAACTTAGATTTGTGAAAATCCCCCTTTCTTAAATATCTTTTTGTTCTTTAATTCGAACATTTAAGGGTCTAGATGTTTCACCGATATAAAATTTATCACATTCGCATGGTATTTTGTATATTACATTTTTTTATTTTTGTCCAGTGTTCATTGGATTAGTGTGTGTTAAAATGGATCTAAGTGTATTTTGTGTTTTGAAAGGTGTTCGTATGGTATATTATTTTCCTAACCTTCTTATTTTTCCGAAACGCCTCATATGTATGGAATTGTAAGTTGTATATATTGTGTATGGTTACTTATTCTGTCTATGATTTGGGGTTTGTATTTCGTTTAATGTTTTGTCAATAAAAGAGGTGAAGTAGTAAAAGAGGAAATTTTAGTATTCCTTATAATAAAATATAAACTTAAACTTACCCTAAACTATAAACTAAAACATAAAATATATTTGATGATTCCACAACTTGAGACGATTTTAAACATTAATCATATATTTTATTCATATACAGGGTGACGCCTCTCATACGCCGCGGAGGCTCCAAGGAGAACGACAGTTTGTATTGAAATTAAATTTTGTGAGCATATTATATTCTATTATATACCATACCATACCGCCATTACTCGCTGACGAGTATTTGACACGCATCAGAAGATGGTCACGCAAGGCGTTTTCTTTCATGAGCTTTTCTGTGACTGAAAAGCCCGATACGTGATGTTATCTGTCTACAGCACTCCAGACATTCAAAAATCTCGTTGCTTTGTTGCCTCTTTACCTTTTGGTTGTCGCTCTTAACTGACTTTACAATTCTTCTCTATTCCGTTCTATTGTGAGCTACCTCTCCCCATTCATTCTGCTTATTAATTCCCTTTAACTTTTCGTAAAAAATATCCTTGAACCTTTTGAGTTGTCCACCCGGCCTCCTCTTACCGTCTACAAGCTCACCGTAAAGCAGAGATTTCGGTATGCGGTTTTCTTGCA
>NW_022147020.1:0-10231 GCF_002938485.1 Sitophilus oryzae
AACTCGTATTGATTTTTTTTTGTTAAAAATGTTAACGCTTATATAAAATTTTGGTTTATCTTTTTTTAAGTTGGTTTCGATTTCTCTTTATTTTATTGCATTATATCTCCTAACACATTAATTACAGTTAAGTACTTGAACTTAAATTATTTAAGTTATATACTAATAATAATAACAAAGTCACTACAACTCATACTAATAATAATAACAACTCATACTAATAATAATAACAAAGAAGTTTCCTAAAACAAAAAAAATGTGATTTAGAAAGACACCTTAAATTTTTTATGATAGGAGAACTTGGGCCTGCATAGTCAATAATAGACAACAATGGGCCCAACTATAAAGAGAGTATCTAAACATGTGAGGGAGGCTACACCATAATTGGAAATGGTTAAATAATCTAATAATGATGATAATGATGATGATGATGATAAGCCGCGATTACGACTAAAGAAAAAACTTTTCAGGGTATATAAGTATAAGCGGTCAAGATGGTAGCAGTTTTTGAATTAAAAATCAATGGTAAAGACGAAAGAATTATGTATATACAAAATGTTACTCTTGAGTATGTCAAATTTTCTTTCGGTAACTCGATTATACATGTTTACTTTTTGTTGGGGACTTTTTGACGCACCTTATATAAATCAAAATTAAATACAATACGTACAATTAAGATATCTCATTTGGTGAACCAAGAGAAATATAGGCTTATTAAATTTTGATTTATATTACAGCTACTCCACAAAATATAATAAATTTAGGAGTTTGTTA
Organism: Sitophilus oryzae; assembly: GCF_002938485.1. Lineage (NCBI taxonomy): Eukaryota > Metazoa > Arthropoda > Insecta > Coleoptera > Curculionidae > Sitophilus > Sitophilus oryzae. The sequence continues at coordinate 775 of NW_022147020.1, forward strand.
ACAAATAGTATATTTCTTATTTTACTAGTTCAGTGTTCATACTGTATACTAGGTCGTTTTGGGTCTAATTGAATTTAACGACTCAATAATGCATGTCGAATCGTTTTTACAATATAATTAAAAATATATTTACTGTTTTACGTTTAGATTACATACTTTTGTTCGATACATTTTCCCACATTTTTTAAAAAAAAGGAAGTTATAATTAACGGAATTTATTTTTTTTTATTTTATCTATTTTATTTGGTTCTTAACTTAGAGTAAAATAACAAAGGTTATTACGACAGAGCATTAGTTTCCTGCATATTTTATTAATTTTTTATTAATTATGAGAATTTAGTATTTTTTTATTTAAACTAAATAGGTTAAAGAATCGTAAAGAGATGGATAGTCGCATCTAGTAAAGAACAGTTTTGTGTTTAGCCGTAACAAAGATCATGTTTTAAACTATAAATGGTTAAAAACCATGTATTAAAATTTATCGATAGTATTTTTCATATTTATTATTTTTTAATACTTTAACACACCTTGATAATAAATATCGATAGATTTAGTAAATTTACTAAGAAACCTTCCTAAAGATGATGACATTATATCAAATTACTTTATTTCGACATGTTCAGCAGAAATATTTAAATTTATTACATTTTATTTTAAGATTTGAAGAGGACTATATGAATCGCGATGTTGATGATATCAGAATCCTTGAAAAAATTACTTAAAAGTTATAAAATGCACAGAAATATATCGTTACAAAATAAATTTTGCTTGAGTAACACAAATAACTGCATTAAAATTAGTCATTTATGCTTAAGCTTTAAGCAAATATACAGCAAAAGTATTTAATATGCTGGCAGTCCGAACACAACTCTTGATCATGAAAGCGTGTAAACAGATTAGTTTTAGTTGTTGGCTGTGAGTTAGGTAATCTAGTTATGTTAGCCTGGGTATTACGAGTAGGTATACGAGTAGGTATACGAGTAGGTATACGAGTAGGTATACGAGTAGGTATACGAGTAGGTATACGAGTAGGTATTACTGGGTTTGGTTTGGTTGGGTCTTCTCGAAATGGCTAAACAAGACTCATCAATGCCATTCCTGCCCAGAACCCTTCTGCGGCGTTGCAAAAGTAGTCACGAGAATGGCTACAAATCACGATGGGTGACCAAAAGATATCTAGAATGGTAAAGAAATTCCACCAGGGCAGAGACATGCGAAATAGTCCATAGTAGAACGAACGTTAGCCAAAATTCACGACAGACCTGATAAGCAAAGACAGAAAGACGGGATTGACGGATGAAACCATGCGCAGGTTCTGTCAATCTGAAGAAGAAACGACAAAATAGAATTTTTGTCGGTGCGACAGCCTGGCAAAATATGCGGTTCATGGTTATAGGCAATGAAAGGCCATTGACTGAGAGCTATATGGAGGGTTCAGTCTCCAAGTTGCTAGGTTTTGTGAAAAGGACTGAATAATGTATCTTGAGGATCAGAAGAGGACCACAATAGATCTGAAAAGGTTACAGTGGATCAGGCCGATAGCCATCTCGAAGAATTTAATCTAATCTTAAACATCTAAATATTCTACGTTATTAAAATACATCAATTTTTGAATATAGAATATAAAAAAGCAATTTGTATCTATTTATCGAAGATGGTTAATATCAATGGTCGTTCTTTTATATTAAACATTAATGCTAATTCATATTAAATAATTCAATTGTTTCTTCTCCAACTGCGCCTTGGCATGCAGGAAAAATTGTTTACTTATAAAAATTGATTTTCTTAACACCGACGCTTTCAAGGCTACGAATTGTTTTCCACGTACATAAATCTAATCGGTTTATACATCTGTTCTAAGGAGATGTCGAATTTCTGTTTAACAGGTCTTCAATTCATTCGATCAATTCTTAAAACGAAATCCGGCTACGGCAATTAGATATGCTCATCGATCGAATCAAAAAATAAAGTCAATGGAAGCATGGCTAATATGCGATCTTCTAATTAGAAGTGGTGTACATTCAAAGAATTCCATAGACATTGTGTTTATAATGACATAACGATTTTTTTGTCTTAATGGTTGGGTAGTTTGTATAGATTTTGGTCTGCTCTTCGAGTTATAAGGCTAACAGAGCTATTCCTTGCAGAAACTTGACGAAAAAAATGTCTGTATGTACACTAGTTGGTCACCCATTATTTTGGGACTATTCTTGTGAATGCTGCTGTAGCGCCGCAAAAGGGTTCTGAGTATATGAATAGTATTGATGAGCTTTGTTTGGTTTGATATGGAAGATACCGCAGGAACATAAAGAATATTTGACTACTACTTACGTAGATTGCAGATTGTATGGGAGGCGAAAAGTTAATTCCCGCGACCTTATCATACAGTCCTAGGGCTTTGACAAAATACAGTCTGAGACGGTTTTACAGAAGTTAGTTTACCATCTCCGATATCATTCGTACCAAAGTTTATGGCACGAATGGTTGTGGTCTCGGCGCGCTCGGTGATGAGGTGTTCTGGTGTTCACCATTTTCTCCACAGAATCTGCATTCGCCGTTGTTTCTTAGTTTCAATCTACTGAGGTGTTCATTGAGGAGACTTAAAATTAAGTAAGAGACTTAAATCAAGAAAAATCTTTGATCGAGAAAAAATAAGCGGAATTTCGTTAAGTGTATCAGACCGTTGGAGGATTTCCATTCCAAGTTACGGATGGAGTTTTCCAGGTTCTCGAGTCCTGTTTTAAGTTGGTTTTCACTTGGGAAGGAGATTCCATGACGTACTCTTTGCTTTGCTGGGAAATCCTTTAAGATGTTCAGCAGCCAATGTGTACACTATTTTGCCGTGAGGTTATCACGTTGCCCGGGGTGCACCACGAGGAGGCTCTACGTAGCGCCCCGCAAGGCGCAGTTCTCTTTAAATCGTCTTCATGAGGCCGACCTGGATGCTATAGAACGGATCGCAGACCTAAATCTTGTAGTGTAATTATGTTATCATTATGTAGTGTAATGTTTGATATAGTCTATAAAATGAATAACTTTGAATTTTGACCGTTATTTTTACCAACATGGTAAATATAAAATTCCTCTGTCAAAAAAGTTACTGATATTCTTTAAATTGAGTGCCTGAACGAATCAGATAGGTAACTCTTTTACTTTCGTGAAATAGAAAAGGAAAATAATAAAACAAGTGACAGTTCTTCCTCTTCTTACAAAAATCAACACAAATGTCAAAAGTAAAACGTCATCAGCTTTTGACATTTCTAAATATCAGACCAATGCCGTCTCTAATAGAACAGCCTCGGGCGAGATTTATGACGTCACGCTAGTTAAATACTACGGATTAATAAATATGTTGTAGAATACATGGAAAACATAATAATTCCTCGTATTTTTGGTTTGTATTTTAAAAATGATATAGTTTACATGATATATACATAATATACAGTTAATAAATACAATATATATACCTATTTATAGTAATAAATAACTTTGGCAAATAAATTATGAACCATACAAATGCAGCAAATGTTTTACAATATACAAATAATGAATAGGTACATAAGATAATGGGTAAAATCAAGTAAAATGTAAAATATATTTAAAATTTTGGGGTTTGAAAATTGATCTAATTTAACAAAAAACATTCAATATCTACTAATAGTGATGTATTATTATTTGTATTCACAAAATGTATATGTATATTTTGCAAGTATCAATGTTCGAAAATTTATATTTGCAAATAATACAATATCATAGAAAAGGCTGCAGCGATGGCTATGAAATAAAGATCGCTGTCATTTTATATGTAAAATTGTTCTAAAATTTTTTATTTTCTTGGGATTTAGGTTCGGGAAAAACGCTGATTAAGTTTTCATTTGTTTTTCATTATTTTTTTGGTTAAAAAAAAAACGTTTCTGGCTAACATCATAGCTTTCATCAGTGTTGTGTCATATAAAAAAAAAATAGTGTCCAATATAATCCAAAAAATTACATATAAAATATTCACGCCACATAATGTTTACTGCAATTAATAAACTAATATAAACTTGTCAAAAGATGACCACGTATTTTTTTAAATTATTATTCTTAACACTAAAACTATCTACATTGACTATGGAGTACGATTTCAGCCATAGTAAGTAGTAGATATTGAATGTTGTTTGTTAAATTAGATCGATTTTCAAACCCCAAAATTTAAAATATATTTTACATTTTACCCATTATCTTATGTACCTATTTATTATTTGTATATTGTAAAGCATTTGCTACATTTGTATGGTTCATAGTTTATTTGGTTTATTTGCGAAAGTTATTTATTACTATAAATAGGTATATATATATATATGGTATTTATTAACTGTATATATGTATATTTCATGTAAACTATATCATTTTTAGAATACAAACCAAAAATACGAGGAATTATTATGTTTTCCATCTATTCTACAACATATTTATTAATCCGTAGTATTTAACTAGCGTGACGTCATAAATCTCGCTTCGAGGCTGTTCTATTAGAGACGGCATTGCGTCAGCATGGCCGCAAGTTGCTAACCTAATAAAATTAACACTAGAAAAGCCCGCGGGAACTGTCAAATTCAAAGTTATTCGTTTCACAGACTATATCATGTGTACTCTTAATACGCCATACGACATATATATATATATATATATATATATATATATATATATATATATATATATATATATATATATATATATATATATATATATATATATATATACATATATACTTGGGAAGGAGAACGGCTCTGACCCAGTTAGTGGAGCGTTTGCTCCTTTTCTAGCTAGATCGTTTGCTTTTTCATTATCTTTTAGCCCTTGGTGGGCTGGTACTCAGAGTAAGAGGACTGTATTATCTTTGCCTAATTTGTTCAGCTTCTATAGGGCTTTTTAATCTCTCTGGGGCTTTTCTAGGATCTTTGACCAACTTCGAATTGTTAGTTACTGAGCTGATCGCTCTTAAGGCTGCTTGGCTATCAGATAAGATGGCTATTTCTAGTTTCCGATAGTTCCTATCTATGATAAGTTGTATAATAATAAGGTGTGTTAATAATTTCTGCCTGAAGGATGCTTGGGGAGGTGCCAATTGGTTGAAACTCGGTATTACGTCTTTACAAAAGAAACTGGACATGCTTAAAATTGGAATAACAGGAAAATTGTTTTATATTGCTTACTCTATAAAAATACTCAATAACAACAATTAATAAATATTAGTCATCCATAAAATATCACTTATAAAATCCGTTTATTCTACCGGTAGTAATAATCATTCGGGTTGACGCAGGATAAATTACGTGAAATTTAAATTCCACAGCCGAAAATCACATAACGCGTAACGCTATAGCTCTTCCTACGTTTCGATTTGGTTCATCAAGGTGAGTTTTCATTGAATAGGTTTCCGGGTCGGACATACACAGTTCGACTGCGCCGGACCTTGCTTATTATCATTATCGAGCTCGCGATGCAGTTGTGTGCTGGTACATTATAGTTGTCCATCTAATTCGTCCGCTTTAGACATTTCGCCAGTTCAGAGTTATCAATTAGCGTATACAGAATACGTCATTTTTACGTTAATATATTTTTGGTTTTATATTCTTAATAAACTTTAGTAGATTGTAGGGATTGTAGATTGGAAGGGGGAAAGTTAATCAAAGCGATCTTATAGGTTTATTGTGTCCTTCTTTTTTGAGTTATAACTCATCATACAATCTCGGCCTCTATCTGGTTTTACAAATTTTAGTTCTCCATTTCCGATATCAGTCGTACCAAAGTTCATGGCACGAATGGTTGTCGTCTCGGAGACGTACTCAGAGATGAGGTGTTCTGATGTTTTCCCATTTTCTTCAAATAATTTGCATTCGCCGTTATTTCTTAGCCTCAATCTACTGAGGTATTTATTGAGAAGGCAGTGTTCTGTTAAAAACCTTGTGTCAATCCGAAGATTGTTCTGACTTAAATCTAGGAAAATCTTTGACGTTTCTCTGATTTAAACTTAATTTTGATTTAAATTTTCTCTGATTAAATTGTCTTCTTCGGAATCTTTGAGAAATTTATTTGAATGTCTGAGGCCGGGGGTGGGGGAATTCCTATTTCAACGGATTGCGGATGGAATCTTCCAGGTTCTTGCGTTCAGTTTTGAATTGGGTTTCACTTGGAAAGTGGAACGGTTCTGGTATAGTTAGTAATGCATTCGCTTAGTTTTCGGCCCAAATATTCCTACCTGGTTCCTACTTTGGTAAAACAAAAATAACTAGAGAGTAACACGACTTGGCTTTATACTGACGTATAAAGCCTGAATCGTTATATTTCCAGCAGGGAGGAATCTACACTGTTTTTTAGGGTGCAGATTCAAAAGAAATATGTTTTTTTGGACCAAAATCACAATATGATCGACGCACTAGAAAATTGAGATTTGATACTGATCTTAATTTGAATTCTAGCTAAAACTGGATTAGATAGTATTAATCAAATCGAGTTTTTAGGTAGAATTAAGTATCTACATATTACAAATGAATAATGACCTTTTTATCAAGACAAGGAATCTGAGAATAATGTGAATTGTAAAATTACTATAAGCAATCACTAAAGTCAGTTTTTGTGCATGTGCAAATGTATAATTCTGTTAAAATTTTAGAGTACAACGAACCATAATTTAAATACTAAACGAATAGTGTAAAATTGACTAACCTGTAAATTATTAGATGAATTATTACACATCATAAATATACTAAAAATCAATCAGAAGGATAAAAAAACGTTTATATCAATCTATATGATAAAAAAACACAAAAAATAGAACAAATGCAAAACCAATCTAGAAAAACCTAGAACTTCGGAATAACAATATTATAAAAGACGAATTTATATTAAACAAATTAGAAGTTATTATATAGCTGCTATTATTACTTAATGATTTTCCTTGTTAATAAAACGCGAACATGGCGGGTACCAAAAGGGCCTAAAGAACATTTTTGGATGCGCAGTCGTCGAAGCTCATTCTCCCTACCTCTTAGCACAGATTAGGTATATACTATATGTATACAGATAAAAATCTTGTCCCTAATTCGTGGTACGAAAATTGTTTTTTATGACGATGAGCAAACGAGTAAAATTTCCTGTGCGCAAAAATAAACTCGCGTTTAAACAGCGTAATAACAGGACCGGTCAGGCGCTGTGCACAATTTTAGAGGCCGTAAGTCGGCGTGCTATGTGCGCCAACTAGTAACCTAGCTAGTGCGCAACTCCAAAAATTGGAACCACGAAAAACAATGCCTTTGACGATAAGTTTATAATCTGTGCTCTTAGTGCAGAATCCGGCTGCAGGATTATTACGCTCATCATATTTTTAATCAAAACCTAATTTTAATGTATATTTATGAATGCCAATCAAAAAGTTGCCGCAACTATTTTAATTAATAATAATAACCGATTTTGGAGATAGCATTACGTTCATATTTTTTTATCATTTATATGTCAAATTGAAGCTATTTTTATTATGTGAATGATGTACAGGGATGGGAAAAACACAGAGATGGGAGTGGGCACAGACAAAGAAAACTTTACAGGACGGCGCCGTAATATTTAAGGAAAGAAAATTAAGAATTAGAAGATTACCCTAATTTTTTAATCTTATTTTATAGTATAACAGGTACAACTATAAAATTTTATTCATTCGAAGTATATTCTATCTTTCTTTAACCCATTGTTATGTATTATGGTCTAATAGAATATAATAACCATATTAGAGCGTTATTTGTAAAGCTTGCGCATCGGTAAAGAACCGGTGACGATAAAGCATTCGCAATTACCATTGTGTGTTAAGTCAAAATTAAAATTTCATATGATATCTTTGTCTCAAAGCGCTAAACTGAAATTTTGCATTCTTTGTGTCGCTCAAGGTCGGTGTCATATACGTATAAAAGAATACGCATAGCGCATACTAATTTGATAATATAAAGTATTTTTTCTGTCAATGACCACTGTCAATGTACCGTAAGTTCATGATTTATAACTATGTGTTATTAAAAAAATCACGATATTACAAGCTCTATAAGTATCAAATACAGTATGGTCCATTAATTACTACCTATTATGGATGAATCTAAATTTAAAATTTTATACATATTTCTGAATGAACAATTCATCCCCAACTAGAAATGTCTCTTATACTTTTGACAATTTTACGCATTTGCCTCAATTTCACCACAAAATTGTGTTTTGTTGGGCAAATTTAAGTATACTGTTCAAAAATTAATAAAAGTATTATCATATTTTATGAAGGGAAAACAACACAAACTCCATTTGTTCTATTCTATATATGCAGAACGCAAATAAACTATAATGCGGCTTTTTGAAAATTTCAATAATATCTAACAAAATAAAATTAAAAATGCTGGGAAATGAAGGCTTATTTCGAAAAATATAAAAACACGGAAAATGCAGTATGACGACCATCTAATTAACTGGTACATAAAATATATGTTTTTTGTCACTTAAAAATAATTGCATGATATTTAAAAATATTAATTACTTCTGTATCGGCATATTTTTCACATAATTTCATATGAATTTAAAAAATTTCAAGCAAATTATTAATTTGAAGAGTTCCTTATATATAATATTCAAATTTTGGTTTGTAAGTTTACTGTTCAAGTTTATTGATGTAAAATTTAAATAGAAAACCATTCTATAAATTTTAATTGAAAAAAATGTGAATTAATTCAATTACAAATTACAACATAAAATTTCAAAGAGTTTTTATTTTTTGTTAGTAAAAAAATTCCTTTGTGGTTATTTGAATTATTAACCTGTTTGATAAAAAATAACTGTTAGAAAGGAAAGTTATTGGTACGTTTACAAACTACATGATAATTCAATAATGTTATTCTTTTAACAGCTAAAATCATTACCACAGTTTATTCATTTCCTACCGCACAAGGCTACTACATCTACCATCTTCTACATATATTACGCTTTTTGACATATAAATCAATAGAAACACTTTTATTATTATATTATGCTATATACAGGGTGGTCTAAACTGTATTCCAGAAACTTTTTTGAAAAGAGTTTTTTGACATGAAAAAATTGATTTTAATGTCAATATGACGCCTATTTGTAGTGGGCGCCACCTAGATGTGTTTTAACTGTTTTGAAGAGCAATAACTTTTTTTCCGTACCTGTATAAAATTACTGAGATATATACATTTCCGTGACCTTTTACGTAAAAAATATCTCTTGATAAAAACCGCTACGAGCAACCGTTTTCAAGATATTTAGAATAGAAATAGTAAAAGAGGGTGGCGCCTCTCATACGCCGCGGAAGCTCCAATAAGAACGGTAGTTTATATCGAAATGAAATTTTGTGAGCATAAGGTTAATTCAGAGCACTTTTTAAAAATATAGAGAGTTCTACAGTGTGTCCCCAAAAAAA
>NW_022147021.1:0-3559 GCF_002938485.1 Sitophilus oryzae
AAATTAACACTAGAAAAGCCCGCGGGAACTGTCAAATTCAAAGTTATTCGTTTCACAGACTATACACACAGATTTGTCCTAGCCCTCTTAGTTCCTGAAATACAGGGCCAAATTTAAAATGCTGCATTTTTCGACCCCCTTCATATCTCGGTTATTTTATAACTAATCGAAAAGGTGAAAACTGAGCCCAGTAGACATTTTCACGTAGAATCCAGTGGCGTAACTAGTTTTTCGTTAGAAGCTGTCATTCTCGAAATATGTCCTGTAAAACACACGAAAATGGGACACACTGTACACGCTCCTTCCACCAGTAAAAGAATCATTAACCTTTTATTCATTTTAGCATAAAATTTTTACAACACAAGCATTTTGGACAGCATCCCCCCATCAGCTAATCTGTCTTTTATACATATGTATGAGAATAAGCATTATTATCTGTCAGAAATATTATCTAAAAATATCGTTTACATATAAATTCGAGGATCAGACAGACATTAATAACCATTATTGCAAATTTAAGTTGAATGGGACTGCTAATATGTTTACGTCCAAGTTCGATTGCCAAACAATGAAATATTGCACTTTCAGCAACCAGGACGACCATTCATATTAATTGAAAATAATGAGACTGTTGACTTCTCATTGTTCTCATTACGAACTTTTAAATTTCCACGATTTTGTTTATGTTATACCCAATTTAGAAATAAATAATTAATGGAATATATTAAACGATTTATTAACTAATACACTCAGATGAAAAAAAAACGCAACGGAAACATTTTTGATCAAATTTAAAGTGTTGTATTTTAGTTATTTTTAGCCCTATTTTCATGAATTCTTTAGCAAGCTGTTTATAATTATATCCACTTTAATTCCTAAAGTCACCTTTTTATAAACTTTAGTTCTTGGCATATTATGCTGGGTTAATCGAGGGGTTGTTTTTTACCTTTTAATTTCGTCTGTAAATTTTTCTAAAATATAATTTTACGGTCAGAACCATGAATCCTGAGCATTTTGTTTTTTCATTCATGTCAATACATGTTTTGGTTAATATTTAAGAGCGAAATGAACTAATAACGATCAATTTGCAATTTACAATAATTTTTTTTAATTATCATTACTTTTTGAGGTAATTTTTTAATATGACGAGAGGGTTTTGGTGACTATTGTCATAACGACATATTACACTGCATTGGATACTCTATACTAGATTTAAAAAAAAAACGTTTTAAGACTAATGATACAGTCGTGGTTTAATAAACGTAATAACGATAACAGAACTAACGATATTAAAGAATACATCTGTAATACTCAAGTATACAAACGGAAAAAAATTGTAAAAATACCCCAATACTAGGTATTGCCGCCCGCCAGAACTTGTTCAGACTGACATTGAGGCTGTAATATATCATATTGGCGTTATGTTTTCCCATTCTTCTTTAAGGACCCGTAAAAGTTCAGTTAATGAAGCAGGTACTACTTGCGACACCAACCCTCCTGCCAAGCCGGGGTCTATTCTTCATCTGAATTCGGGCCCTAAGGCTAAGCAAAAAATTCGGGCCCTTTTTCCAATAAAATTCAAAAATTCAAGAAATTAAGTTGAATTCAAGAAATTACGTTGTAAAAATGAATATTTTACAACCTTTAATGGATCTTTTCTGGATTTTCTTTCTTGTAAATTTAATCTACTACCTATGTTGCCATATTATCAAGAAATTATGTTTTTTAACAAAAAACTAAAAAAAAATCCAAACAATTTTTCAAAAAATTTTATTTTTTTTGTGAAAAAAACCTCATAGGCGTGTTTCTGGGGTTGAATTATACTACCAGTTAAAATACTTGCACTTATTTCTGGGACACCCTGTATAGTTTACAATAATCACCAAAGCCACCTTGTCACATTGAAATATAATTTCAAAATAGAAATGATAATTGAAAAAATTGCAAATTGTTGGTGGCAAGCTTATTTCGCTCTTAAAAATTAACCAAGGCATGTATTGACATGATCCAAAAACAAAATGCTCAGGAGACATGGCTCTCACCCTAAAATTATATTTTAGCAAAATTTAAAGACGAAATTATTGCACAGGGTGTCTTAAAGTTAAAGTAAAAAAACAACCCCTCGATTAACCCTGTATTATATGCCAAATACTAAAGTTTATAAAAAACTGAGTTTACGAATAAAAGGTGATATAATTATGTACAGTTTGCTAAAAAATTCATGAAAATAGGGCTAAAAATAACAAAAATATAACACTTTAAGGACAAGAAAGAAATAGTGAGGAAAATATATAAAAAAGAAGGAAAATATTAAACGGCTCAGCCCGCAACTAAAACTCGCAATCGTATACACCAGTGTACACCAGTGCAGACACGCACACTCACACAAACACACCTATACTAGTGTACACTGATGTTACTGCCTTCAGGCCTCATCAGTACGGTAAGGAATCAGGAAGCGATGAAACCGATCCCAAAACACAAAAAAACAGGAAGCAAACGATGCAACGAGGCACCGTTTGCAACCCAGGAGATGGAAAAAATGATGAAGAAACGAAAGTCAATGATGGAGATTAAAAGGAGCAAACGGGAGCCTAAAGCCCCGTTTGCTGTCCTGGTACCTCGTTGCATCGTTTGCTTCCTGATTTTTTTGTGTTTTGGGATCGGTCTCATCGCTTACGGAGACTAATAGGAGCAAACGGGAGCCTAAAGCCCGGTTTGCGGTCCTGGTACCTCGTTGCATCGTTTGCTTCCTGGTTTTTTTGTGTTTTGGGATCGGTTTCATCGCTTCCTGATTCCTTATGGTACTGATGAGGCCTGAAGGCAGTGTAACATCAGTGTACACTAGTATAGGTGTGTTTGTGTGAGTGTGTTTAGTGTCTGCACTGGTGTATACGGTTTGCGAATTGTTGAGGGCTGAGCCGTTTAATCTTTTTCTTCTTTTTTATAACACTTCGTTGTTCTTCACTCTTCGTTGCGTTTTTTTGCATCTGAGTGTATAATATAAGAAAAATAATAAATAAACATTTCTTTAGATATAACGGATATCGATGTTATAATATGCAAGATATAAATTAAAGGAACTAGGAAGATGCGCTTTGGACAGTGCAAAAGTAATTTTAATCATTGCCAGCTGAGCTTGTACGAGATATATTCAAGTTCAGAGTAACAAAAACGTAGAAATATCATTAAGGTAGTTATTCTCAACAAATTAAATCAACATCCTTTCCACATTTACTATCATACTTAAGAACAAAGACAAACGCTGTTTACACCAGCCCTATCACATGTGAATAAGGTATTTACCAGCATTAATTTACCATGAAAGTGTTGGTTAGGTTAGGTTGTTCAATCTAGAGTGCCATGGCTGTGTTAAAAGCACTAATTTTTAATCAAGGAGCCTTGGAAAAATAGTTTTGATCGACTAATGTTTTTCGTGTCTTGTCCTGGCCGGTTAAAAGATGCCCAAATCGTATTTTTAATCATATCTCAATTTTTTCAAATGGAACGAGGATGGCTCATTAGCATATTTGGAAAAAGCATTTTTTTACGAATTATT
>NW_022147022.1:0-5815 GCF_002938485.1 Sitophilus oryzae
ACACCACGTGGCGCCACAAAATCCTAACCTTGAACGTTTTGCAACAGGGCTTGGCCAAAATTAATAGCCGTTGCTTTGGGGACCGCGTTAGTCGATGTGGTCACACTGCCGGAAGGAGATCCGGATGTAGTTGGTACCACTTTTGGTGATTGTGGAGGCGTGCCCGGACCTGATAATGATGGCGAAAAAAAATTAAAGCTCATTTAAATAGTAGAGTATAGCTAAGTTGTTATTTAGTAATATAAAGAAGTAAGTAATAAATATAAGAGTATAGGCTTGGTGTATTTCAACAACCGATGTTTTAAAGTTCCGATAGCAACGCTCAGTACGGCAGATATCAGAAAACACTGTCTATTTTATTTCACGATCATTTTGATCTCATTGAAACAATACTGAAATCGTGGTTATGCCATAATATTTAAGTATTTTGGTTTTTACTATTGCAGTTATTGAAACTACATATACACTTCTCAGGTGTGATGTAACGCTGTTTCGGGCAGGGTTGCCACCTGTCCCGATATTGTCGGGACAGTCCCGATTTTGATCCAAAAGTCCCACGTCCCCACGCAAAGCCCTATGTCCCGATTTTTATTTGTTTAAGAGCCACGTTTTTATTAAACAATAAAATTGTAAAATTTATTTTTAAAAATACATGTTTATTAATTTCTTGAATTTAAAAACAGTTGTTTAATGAATATTCGATAATAAAAACTTATGCAAAGAAAATTTGCCAAAAAGGATATAAAAATTATAGATAAAAAATAAAGTATTTTTAAAACTAGAGTAAATTATATGCCTTCATTGTTTAAAGTGGTGTGAATTTATATATTTTCACGTACGATGTTGAAGTAGACGCTAGAAATAGATGTTCAGTTAAGCTCATTAGAACGGAACTTCAAATCTCATTTAATTTTAATATATCGCATATAAGAATTTTTGGATTTTATTAAAAATGAAAAGGCTCTTATTATTACAGCAATAAAACAAATAAAAAATATTCATTACAGTTGAGGGTTCGAACCTTTGATGTTACAACAGCAAAATAAAACACTAATTCACCGCAATACACCAAAACACTTTGCTTTTAACAATGGACGCTCGTTTCGCTAACCATGAATTTGAAGCTAACCATCAGTTTTCATCATCTGCTGATAATGCTAAGCTGGTTAACGAAACGCGCGTCCGGTGTTAAAAGTAAAGTGTTTAATGGAAATTAGCGCACTTGTAGTGGTTAAGGCCTTTTGATGCTTGTGTATAGTATGTTATATTTTAAAGTGTTTTGGTGTATGTCAATTAGTGTTTTATTTCGCCAAAAAATGTTCATTTAAAAATAATTAAATAAACTAATAAAACCAATTATAAATAGATTATACAATTGAAACTTTTGATTTTGTTTAGGTTTTGTTCTAGTTGTTTTAGATTTAATTGATTGTTTTATTGTTTATTAATTTTGTTTTCAACTTTTCTTTTTTTATTTTTACCTAATTATTTATCAACTTTAAATAGTTTTTAAGTTAACGCAAAAAGGCATAAAATATTGTTTCAAAATTCGATGGGCACATAAAATTTTACATTTAAGAAAAAATGTTGTACCGGTGCTGTCCCGATTTTTCCAGTACAAAAGGTGGCAACTCTGGTTTCGGGTAGTAAAAATTAAATGAAAAAGAACTCGAACTTTGTGTCGCGTTGTGTTGTGACAATTTCAAATGATAATAAAATAGCCAAAAAATGTTAACACGAAAAGGAGACGTAATTGTGGGGTGCAATAACATTCAATACAACTCTCACGGAACAACACTGCTTCCAGGCTTTCTCGCAGCGATTTGATCAAAACCAAAAATTAATTCAGGCAGTTCGCCAAAACAAGTGAGTAAATAAAATGCCCATTATACAGGGTTTCAAAAAACATGTGCCATCTCGCGTGGAGAGATTCCTCACCTAAAAATAAGATTTATTTTTCATATCAACATAGGCCCGATTCTGCTTTGTTTCGTAGATACGTCTTAATATTTTTTCGATTTATTATAGTTTTCTTCCAAGTAATTTTAGCGTTTCGAATGAAATTTTGAGGGTAAAAGTTACTATAAATGCAACATATTTTTTAAACTTAAAAATGTCAACATATTCACCAGGGACATATTGCATATGGGTTGTAAGTGGAATATTTTTCTAAAAAAATCATGTACGCTACTGATTTTTTTTTCTCTTGTTAGCGAATTAGTGTAAGCAGTTTAATGCCGATTAAAGGTAGTCTCTTAATACTTTCTCAACTTCGGCCTCCTTGATGAGATAAACGCAATTTTATTAATTTGCCTTGATCCAAGTCTAAAAGCAACATTTAAAAAAAATGAATATCATTAACTTGCGAAAGTTTTAACTAAATACTCATTGATTCCTCATCAAAAGATATGTAAAAAAGTTCCTATAAACATGGATATGGAAATGGATAGTTTTAGAGTTACAGGATGTTAAAACTTTTTAAAATTAGTTTTTTTGTAATTATTTTAAATATCATTATTTTGTTAGCTGAAATTGCTGTAGGTTAGACTAATAGTAATAATAACTAATAGTAATAATATTTAATAATAAATTAGAAAAAATATGCAATTGATTAATTTTATTTTAATTTTATTAATTGTGATTTATAAAATTGCGTTTACCTCATCAAGGACGCCTAATTCGACTAAATATCAAGAGATAACTTTTAATTAACATTAAACGACCTACACAATTTTGATATCAAAAGAAAAAAAGTCACTGGCGCACATGTTTTTTTTTAAATATTCCAGTGATAACCCATATGCACGTCCCTGATGAGTTTATCGACACTGTTTTAGCTTTAAAATATGTAGCACTTATAGTAACTTTCACTCTCAAAATTTCATTCGAATCACTAAAAGTACTTGGAAGAAAATTATAATAAATCGAAAGATTATTAAGACTTTAACACCCTGTAGCCTGTAGCTACGAAACAGAGCAGAATTGGACCTACGTTGATATGAAAAATAAATCTTATTTTTACGTGAGGAATCTCCCCACGAGAGATGGCACATGTTTTTTGAAACACCCTGTATAATCAAAAAAGTAAATAATCATATACTATGAGAGTACAAAATTTAATTTGATCAGTATTAATAGTATTTTTTTTTAATCAACTAGTGCTTATTTTTTTTGAACATCTTCTAAAATTATAATTAATACCAAAAATTTCGTGTATTTGTCTAAGTCGGCTGTATACAGAATTCCCCGATGGGGGTGGCAGCACCGGCGGAGAATGCACCAAGCCTATAGAATAACAACATCTAAAGCCAGCAATGTTGAGAAGTACAATTAAAACTATATTACCAATATCATGGCATAGGGAACTAAGTCCAATTTAGTACCTTTGCTATAATATGTAAAACTATATCTATTAAGTTAATAATTTTTAATTATTAATATAATTTTTTATTATAACCAACATTTCTTTAATGTTCAATTGTTTTCTTTAAATATCGACTGTTAATACATACAAGTATAATACAAGTTTCTATTCTAGTAAGTGAAAATAACACGGCATTAGAGACAGCTAGGGAATGAAAATTGATGATAATTTTAGCGAGGTCAAGCCCTAGACGTTATTTGACATAAAACTTATCAGAGATTAACACTAATTGTAGAAAGATTAAAAAAGGATAGAACGTTTCCAATCACAACCATCTATTTCCAAAAAAATATTTCTCTTGAATTATAAACTACACCATTTAAAAATTATGTGTATTCAATATAAAAATAAATTACAACCTTATGCCAACTGGTAGTAAACGTCATTAAAAATAAAAATTAGTACTAGGTAAATGACGTCTAGGGTATTTGGGGATAAAAATATTCTCAAATAGATTTTTTAGGTTTAAGTAAATATTTATTTATTTTGTGAAATTATGTTTAATTTACAAATTGAGAAGTTTACTTAAAAAATTAAATAAAATTTTATAGAAAGTAAACGTTTTTAGGTTAAGTAACAATATTGTCAAGGAGTGTGGCGACATCTTTCGGGGAATGAACGATCGCTAAAGTGTTTCTTACAACCCTCCCGCTGCGAACCTATAATAAACATCTACTATTGAAAGAACGAAAGTCAAATATTGTCTTATATTTTCAAAAAACACAATTCTCTCATTAATAAAACAGAAAGATTTCTTCTCTTCTTAATAAAACAGAAAAATTAAACAAAACTTTGTTCGATTTTTATACAAAATTCCGGGTGTTCCATTTAAAATAGTGGAGCAAAATACAATATTTAGTTTTGACTCACCCTGTATATATTAGGCAAGATTGCAAATTTTGATAGACTGAATTTTGAAGAAGACATATTATACAGTACTTCCAGTTAACTTTTTTAAATTCTTCGATTTTAGAATTTTGAAAATAAACAGTAATTTTAGGTTAAAATCACTCGTTTATAGTATATGACATTATGGTATTTTTGGAATGAAAATTTAATGGAAAATCCACTGAGCTAAAAAATTTATAGTATATATTTAAAAATATACAACTTTAGTTTGAAAATATGTTGTGAATCACCCTGTACCATTTTCCCAATATTACTTAAAAAAATTGAAATAAAAATCACAAACCAGAACCTAATTAGAGCTTTTTCGGAAGCCTGTCTCACCCTGTATATTGGCGTTTTTTCCAAATTGGACTTTGGAAGTATATGGTTCTTGCATAGTACGAGGTCCTAAGTAAGTAGATAACATTTTCGATATAAACTCATTATGGGCAAAAATGGACATGTGTTGTACATGCATAATATGGCGATTCAATTATTAAGTAAAAAAACAAACAGTACATCTAATGACGCACATCTAATACTGGGTGCGTCTCAAAAGTGGCTCACCCCTATAACTTTTTTGTTTTTTTTTCAGATGAAGAATAGATTTGGTATGTTATTATATGACGTAATTTAGGATTGATTGACTTATTCATGACATATGCTTTCGGACATATGCTTTCGGTCAAGACATATGCTTTCGGTTCAAGACATATGCTTTCGGTCACTTCCGGTTTCATGGGACATTTCCGGTTGGGTTAGGTTAATTCAAGTGGGTTAGGTCAATCAAAAATTTGTAGTCATTACTACAACTTTTGATTTTTAAATGGCCTTTTACACTCTAGATTGAAATTTAAAATACAATGTTTTTTTAAAACGAATATGTCAAAAGTTGACATACGATATGTCATTCTATTCAGAGTGTCATTTTCTATCGAATAAAGTAAAAAAATCAAGGGTGCCATTATATTCGATAAGGCCATACAAGATAAAAGCATTGGTATAAAAATAAATGGCGTCCCAATTAACAACCTTACGTATGCGCGACGACACCGCGATTATCGCTGACAATCCTGAGGCTCTTCAAGAACTTCTAGACGACATAGTTCGGGCGGGAGATCCATTGAGCCTTAAAATAAACACCGCAAAAAACAAGATAATGGTCGTTAGTAGGAGAAATATTCCACCACCCAACATACGAGTATACGGACAATGCGTAGACACGGTAAATAAGTTCAAATACCTGGTATCCTGGCTAACATCAGACCTTGACCCCGACTTAGAAGTTACATCGCGTATAGAACAAGCTAGATCAATGTTCAACAAAATGAGAAACCTATTATGTAACCGATCACTCAACATCAACATACGTCTGCTTTTTGTCCATTGTTATGTATACTCAATCCTCTTATATGGCTGTGAGACATGGACGATTAAAATGAACACCATGAGACGGTTGGAAGCTTTTGAAATGTGGATCTACAGAACACTCTTGAAAATACC
>NW_022147023.1:0-8512 GCF_002938485.1 Sitophilus oryzae
CAATAAGATGTTTTAAATATTATGAAATTTTTAATTTTCCAATTAATTATTTAATAACTACTTGGTTACTTTTGAACCGCTATAACTTTCATAAGTTTATATTGATTAACCATCAGTTAGCAACCCATCAGGGCAAACTTTTTGCCTTCAATTTTCTCGAAAACCATCGCTCTGGGCGATGTGCAACAAGAATACCTTTCTTGTAGGAAAAAGTATGTAGTTTTCAAAAAATAAACCCACGCTGCGAAAAAAATAACCTCAAAAAAGTTATTCGCGAAACAACTCCCTACCCTTGCAAAAACTACCCTTTCCGCTTTTCCAAATAAGTTTTCGGTAACACCATTTGATATAGGGTCAAAATTTATGGTAGAGGATTTTTTTTCGAAATTTTATCTCGTTTTTTAAGCCTACAAGTGCAAAACAACCGTTTTTTAAATTCACCCTTTCAGTGCCCCTAACTCCCTTAATATGCATTTTCCACCCTATACTTATAGGAACTTTTTTTACTATTTTTAGGAGTACTATCACCCCCCTGATTTTTTTACACCATTTCAATGACACCCTCTATATACACATAACCAAACTTATATGGAATCACTCTTTATTTCTGACTAAATTACTTGCAAGGATAAAAATTGGTATACGACTTTAGGATAAGGCTTTTTGCTGTAAATAAACATGATAATAAAGAATAAACGAATTATTTTCTTTTGAATTTTGTGTTCAGTAGTAAAATCACAATTGTCCGGTAATTTTTATTCGATCCAAAAAATAAAAAATAAAAAAATGCCTTATGTTGGATTAACAGATGTATGTATGTACAGGGTGGGTCAAATTCGACGCTTTTAAACGGAAACATCCTTTTCTATGGGATGTAGACGAAAAGTAATATCAGTGTCTGGAACTCAATTTTCATCAAAAACATGATGGTGAAAACCGCACATCAATATCTGTTACCGTTTCAGAGTTACGGGGTGTTTTTCAAAAATGTGCATTTTTAACAAATCCCTGTAACTTTTTTGCTATGGAAAATTTTGTATTTCTATGAAAACATTTCCAAAGCACCTTTTTACGTAGAATTTAATGGTTTAAGTATAATTTTTTTAAAATTAATAATTTAAGAAGTTATCAACAGAAAAAATTGATTTTTATTTGGGACACACCCTCTATATTTTTAATTAACTAAAAAAGAATTTAAAATTACCTTTCAAAAATATAGCACACTTGATATTTTGTTATAATCCCTTCGAAATACAAATTTTTAAAAGTTCGCCACTTTTAACTAGTAGGCTGGACCCCTTATTGATGATATGCTCTTAATGGAACTCTCGAAAACATATTTTTCTAGCAAGACGACGACACACCGTCTCTGAACGCTGAAGTTATCAACAAATTTTTTGCAGCCAATTTCAAGAATAATTGAATAACTAACCAAGATCCAAGCCTTTGGCTGTCGAGGCCGCCTGACAGTGCCCATGGATTTAATCCTATGGATATATTTGCGGAAGAATAAAGGTTCCTTATTCTTCCGTATAATCTAGACAAGAATTAAGAATACTTAGCAGTTATGATAGGGTATCTGTCACCCCCACTGAGTTAATGAATTCCGCGAGAAATGTTCAAAAACTGCCCCGTCTGTCCATAACAGAAGACGGTCGATATTGTTCGACCGAGGGGTGTCTCACTTGGGTAAAAAATGTACATGTACTGCCAACATATCGTTTTACTGCCAAGCGACTGCCAGTGACTGCGAAGAGGACTGCTTATGACTGCCATGTAATTAATATAGGCGACTGCCGTAAGACTGTCAATGACTGCCAGCGACTGCCAAGTAAATGTACAGGTAATTCCAATAGTGAGACACCCCTCGTGTTCGACATATGTCGAACACCTGTAGCAAAATCTCATGTCTTGGTTTGCTATTTATTTTTATTAAATATAGTTTAAATGTGTTAATGTTGGTTAAATATATTTTAAATTGTTATAAAATTCTGCATCTCTTATAGCAAATATTATTTTCGTTTTAATTGATGCCCACAGTTAGAATTTTTTTGCATTACAGTTGGTGCCGTTCAAAGCCAACTTATTTAAAGCCAGGCGAATTACATATACTCTATATGTCGAAGACGAATCGAGCAAAATATCAAGTGTGTTATATTTTGGAAAGGTAATTTTAAATTATTCTCAATAAATTAAAATATACAGGAAAGAGGGTGTCCCATATAAAAAATCAAATTTTCTGTTGATAATTCTTAAATTATTAATTTAAAAAAATTATACTTAAACCATTAAATTCTACGTAAAAAGGTGCTTTTGGAAATGTTTTCATAAAAATACCAAATTTTCCATAGCAAAAAAGTTACAACGATTTGTTAAAATGCATATTTTTAAAAAACACCCAGCGTAACTCAGAAACGGTAACAGATATCGATATGCGGTTTTCACCATCATGTTTTGACAAAAATTGAGCTCCAGACACCGATATTACTTTTTATCTCCTATAGAAAAGTTTCCATTTAAAAGCGTCGAATTTGACCCACCCTGTACAGAGGGAGAGAATTATTGCTCTCACCGAACAAGGAATGCTCCAAGGAGACGTAGCAGAGATAGTAGGCGTTACCTAGGGTGTTGTATCGAAAACATATGCAAGGTACTTGGAATTAGGAACACACAAGGATAGGCCCAGACAAAGTCATCAAAAAATCACAACTGAACAACAAGACCGCCTTGTGGGCCAAATTGCTAGAATAAATCCCAATGTTTCTCATCCAGAGCTACAAAGACAACTTCTGGCAGCTACAGGTGTCAACGTTTTAGTTGAAACCATAACAAAAAGGCTTAAAACCATAATAATCAAGTTTTAAAGCAGTGGAAAAGCAAGTGTAGAGGCGTGGGCATACCAATAAGTGAAGATTCTTGTTTATACACTTTACAATTCGCTGACGACCAGGTTATTTGTGCAGGAGACAAAGATGACTTGGAATATATCACAAAAACAGGAAAAAGGAATATCAAGTTTGGGGACTGGAGATGAATATCAGAACAAATAAAACTGGATAATGAATATATACAAACATGTAACGAATACAAATACCTAAGCGTTAGTTTCGATAAATCCGACAACAAAATATGCTCGAGAATGGTCAAGACCAGAAATGCAGTAAAATGTCTTAATAATATACTCTAGAGTAACAAAATAGGTAAAGACAGAAAACTAAGGATTTATGATGCGATAATCAAGAGCAACCTGCTATTTGGAGCGGAAACATGGAGGTTAAAACACATAACAAAAGAAAATTACTGGTGGTAGAAATGGACGCGATAAGGAGATCAGCACGAACATCAAGACTGGATAGAGTACGAAACGAGAGAATCACTGATAAAATGGGTAGACAGAAAGCTATAGTAAAGAAAATAGAGAGTGCTTAACTGAAGTGGTATGGATATGTGAGAAGTATGGACAATACGCAACTGCCTCAGAAGGTACTAACCTGACTTCCACAAAAGAGAAGGAAACGGGGAAGACCAAGAACACCCTGGATGGAAGGTGTCAAGAAGGCGATGAGGTCAAAGGATGTGCGTGACGGAGACTATGTTAAAAGCGATTCTTAAATATGTAATAATAATAATAATATGTCATTTTTTGTATTGACAAGGAGCTCTCATATGGAAGCCTTTTGTTTTTAATCACCTGTTTAGTCTGCAAGTTATGAGATGATTTCAAAGAGATACGACTAGAGTTTAATCTAGAGATCAGAAGAATACCACAATATATCTGTAAAGGTTACAGTGGCATATTAGCCACATTATAAAATCTAATTCAATGTAAAGGGTCATAAAGAGTCAACGTTTTTAATTATGATAAATCTACCAAACTCGCTCAAATAGCTCTGTTCAAACAAGTTCAAAGAATTTCACCATGTCATCAACTACCACAGATCAAAACTCAATTAGTGCCTCGATGTTTGTTGGGTCGGATGTAGCCGCTACCGCGCCTACCGCAATTTAACAAACATAAAATAAACACTTAGATAGTGCAAACGTTTGTCTATAAATAGGGATTTATTTTGTTTGAGGGTGGTAAATAGAAGACCGCCAGTTTGCACAGTTAAACCGTTAAACGCCGACCCTCTGCACACGTTTGAAACGAACCCAAATGGAAATTAACCCCGTTTTTCACAGTTATATATTAACTTCTTTGGAATGGAATAACTACTTATCCACATCAGTACACGATGGTCGTCCGTTAGACGTTTATGGTGTACCATTTTTATATGACTTTACTCAAGAAACCAGAAGGTTTTGGTATAGGAACATGATATCGTTGAAAAGCAATTTTATATGTGTTTCGAAATTTTAAATAATATAAGCTTGAAATAACAATGATCTTATCAGAAACAAAAATAAATATTTTCTCTGATCTCCCTGTTTGATATCCAATCGCTGGATTTAGATAGATTGGATATGTCGACTTTCTTTAACCTATAAACCAAATTTCAGCTTTTCAGATAATTTAACCAATGCATATTCAAGATAATGTTTATGTCAATTTTAAACATATTTTATTTCTTATCTCGAAAACTATACAAGGTGGTCCGAACTGTATTCCGGAAACTTCGGCAGCATATTCTGCAGATAAAAATAAGTAAAAAAGTTCGTATAATGTATGTCCTAAAATGCTTAGTTTCAGAATATAGGGTGTAGAAGTTTCATTTTTATTTCAATTTTTTTCATATGATTTATGAAGTAATGTAAATATTGAAATGGATTGTAAATATGTATGATGTAAATATTGAATTTGGATGAAAATTGGTGTCTCGGAGTTTTTTAACATGAGAAACCTGTTTTGATATCAATATGACTCCTATATATGTGGGGTGTTTGGCCAAACCAAACCTACATGTGTTTTTAACTAATTTGAAGAGTAACAACATTTCGTCTGTACCTGTATAAGACAAACTGAGTGAAAAGAGATTTTCTCAAGATATTTAGAATGAAAATAGTGAATACATGTCATTATTGACAAAAAATAAACACGCGCGTTGAGTAGATAGTTATTTGACTAAAATAATTAATAAATTTGGAAATTTTTATTTTTTTAAATTAACCATAATTTTTTCGGCGAAAAACTGATGATAAAACCGTTTCTGTTGAACTGTTGGCACAAAAACATTTCAAATTTAAGATTTCAGTCTAATAACTAGTTAGCCAACATGTTTAATTTATGTCAATGATGACAGGTATTGATAATTTAGATTAAAAATATCTCGAGAACCATTACTCGTAGCGATTTTTACCAAGATACCTTTTTTACGCAAAAACGTCGTAAATGTATATTTTTTACTCAGTAGATTTATACAGGTACGGACGAAAAGTTATTACTCTTCAAACCAGTTAAAAAATATGTAGGTGGCGCTCTCTACAAGTAGGAGTCATATCGACATCAAAATCAATTTCTCGCCAATTTTCATCCAAATATTGACGTCACTTCATAAATTATTTGGCAAAAATCGAAATAAAAATGAAACCTCTACACCCTGTATCTCCAAAACTAAGCATTTTAGAACACACATTTATACGAACTTTTTTACTTATTTTTATCTGCAGAATATGCTGCCAAACTTTCCGGAATATAGTTCGGATCACCCTGTATAAGGTTATTATTAGGCTTTCTCTGTGGATAGAACTAAGTACCGCAAGCTGTTTCTAGGATATTCTAATAGTTTTAATTGTATTTTTGTAGAGGTTGTAAATGATCGTAAACTTTTAAAGTATAATTGAAACTACTAATTTATTCATTTAATTTCGAGGTTCTGAATGAGGCAGTATTTCTTTAGGACTGGATTTTATCAAAATATGTAAAACAATTTTGGCAACTAAAATTTCGTAATCTAAATAATGGTTTTCTGTCTTCCTTGATTGGTAATGTGTACATGACGGTATACTGAAACACTGAAAATCGATGCCGAAGATAGGAGCTAGGCGTGTATAATCAAGCCGGATTGTTATGAACCGCAATATCTCAGGTTGGTCCATCGAGAAACTATTCGAGGCAGCGCAGGGTTCGTCGTAGAAATGGGCAACCAATTGCCCAAGGAACAGCTGCGATCCGAGCGACCCCTGGCCGCAGAAATCTGGACCACGCCACGGTCCGAGAGTTGTACGGCCACCAATTTTATTGGTCCGGTGCCCTTTTGCACCTGCTCTAGCCACCCCGGCAGGGGTGCGACTGGAGTTTTCCAAATTGGAGGTGGAATACATTAAATGTCTTAGATTATTTTAATTGGTTTTAATTTGCGGTGACATTAGAAACCTGTCTATAACCACAACCAATTTAATACTACAGCCAGTGGACATACGCTTTTACTTCATTCATTATCTTCCTCTTTAGGTGCCTTCTCTGTTGAGGTTGGCGATTAATATGGCATATGACTCTCTGTCAGGGCTTGGTGAATAAATATGTTTTCTATCAGTGTGGGTCCAATCTGTTATGTTACGTAGCCATGATTTCTTTTTCCTCCCTATGCTACGTTTTCCATGGATTTTTCCTTCTATTATGAGCTGTATTTCTTCATATCCTGAGTGCCGCATTATGTGCCCAAGGTAAGAAATTCTTTTGATTTTAAATGTTCCTGTTAGGTGTGCACGAGTTTTCATTCTGTTTAAAATTTCACAGTTTGTTCTTTTGGAGGTCCAGCTTATCCTCAGCATCCGACGATACATCCATATTTCAAATGCATTAAGGCGTTTGTTGTCTTCTTGTTTTAGCGTTTATGTTTCGCATCCATATTGAACCAGGGACCATATATCACATTTTAATGTTCTTAGCCTCATTCATTATACAACCCAGAAAATTGTGACCGTTGATTGAAAGAATTGGAAAGTTATGCAACATAATAGGCGAATTTGTGACAAGGCTGATCTTATCTCCCTTTACGTCTCAAGTACTGTACGATGGAGACACCACTCGTTCTGCGGCTAACACAAAAAATTGAATCGAGTGATTCGATTCACTAAAAAGAATCGTAATGCCTATCACTAATCCATATGTCTAGGAAAACTGCGCGGCAGGTGAAGCGCGGGCACTCAATAATTAAGCAAGTTGACATTATTTACAATCAATTCTTCAATTTTTATTAAACAAAATAATTCAAATTAGTTAAAAGTTAGTTTATGTATCTTATTATTAATATTTCAAGCAGCAGAATTTGTCTTATCTGTCCAGCGTATCCATACGGAAAAATGTCTCCAAGAAGGAAAATTTCACCTCAGACTTTTCTTGTTGTTTTCCTCCTCGCCTGATTACTCGCGCAGTTCAAACTGAACAAGAGACGAGGTTTTCTTAATTTAACCGGGGAATAGCCCCCCGGCCGTAAAATTTTAATCAGCAATTCAGAGTATTTTCCATAGAGGATATGGCCGCGAGAAAAACTATACGAGTTCCCATTTTTTCCGTCTCTTCTTCGCTTGCGTGTCGGCTCGCGCGACTTTATGTAAAATTCAACGATTCGGTCTTGGCATTGTCCTGGAGAGGCTCAACTTTGGTCCCTTTTAACGTTTCTATTAATAAAACAGTTTTTTTTTCTATACAGAATTTCTTACAATTATACCGAGTGCGCCTCAAAAGTCGCTCATCCCTACAATTTTTTTATTTTTTCAGATAAAAAAAACCAGATTTGGTATGTTAGTACATATATGACATAAATTAAGATTGGTTGACGTATTCAATTCGTTTCGGTCACTTCCTGTTACACCGAAAATGACTGCAGCTTTTGATTTTTAAATGAACCCCTCGGTATTTTGTTGCTTTATTCGATAGGCAAATGACACTCTGAATAGAATAACATATCATATATCAACATCATGGTTTATTTCAAATTGCAACATGCGATTGATAACGACAATTTGACTCGAAATACCAAGTGTGTAGTATCAAATTATTCGTAAAAAATGCTTTTTCCAACTATATTAATGAGACACTTTTGTTCCGAAAAAAAATGAGATATGATTAAAAATACGATTTGGACATTTTTTAACGGGACAGGAGAAGACACAAAACATTAGACGATGAAACCTATTTTTCCAAGGCTCCTTGGAAAAATAGGTTTAAAATTAAAAATTAGTGTTTTAACACAACCACACTCTAGATTGAAATCTAAAATACAATTTTGTATTAGCAAAAATGTCAAAAGTTGACACATGATATGTCAATCTATTCAGAGTGTCATTTTTTATCGAATATCGAAAAAAAATACCGAGGGTGCCCTTTAAAAATCAAAAGTTGTAGTCATTTCCGGTAAAACAGAAAGTTGCCAAAAATAATAGAATACGCAATCAATCCTAATTTATGTCATATACTAACATACCAAATCTCGTTTTTTTATTTGAAAAAATAAATAAGTTATAGGGGGGAACCACTTTTGAGATGCACCCGGTATACTTTATTAAATTCATATCTGTTCAACCTGGTAATTTATTTGCACAATACTAAATGTCAACATTTATTTTTCAC
>NW_022147024.1:0-6652 GCF_002938485.1 Sitophilus oryzae
AAGTTTTTAAACTTTTTTGTCGTCTGGTTGGCTGACTATTAGTGTCCCATTAGTGTTGTTGATCTCAGAACCAATTTTTTATAGCTTCAAATTGTACTCTTTGGTATACCTGTAGCAAGTCCTGGACCAATAAAATCTATCTCTGAAGTTATCCTTACATATTCCTTAATATCACAAGATTTGGGAGGTCTGATCTGGATTGGACTTACTAGAAGTAGTAAGTCTAATCTAGGTTAGACTTACTAGTAAGTCTAAACGGGGTTAGACTTACTTAATTATTACTTATTAACTAATACCTGTAGCAAGTTCCTGGACCAATAAAATCTATCTCTGAAGTTATCCTTACACATTCCTTAATATCACAAGATTTGGGAAGTCTGATCTGGATTGGACTTACTAGAAGTAGTAAGTCTAATCTAGGTTAGACTTACTAGTAAGTCTAAACGGGGTTAGACTTACTTAATTATTACTTATTAACTAATAATACCTGTAGCAAGTCCTGGATCAATAAAATCTATCTCTAAAGTTATCCTTACACATTCCTTAATATCACAAGATTTGGGAAGTCTGATCTGGTTTGGACTTACTAGAAGTAGTAAGTCTAATCTAGGTTAGACTTACTAGTAAGTCTAAACGGGGTTAGACTTACTTAATGACAATATTTCTATTTTTTTTGTTTGGCCTATACTACAGGACGTGTAGTCTTCACTCCACACGATATTTTAAAATTTAAAATTAAGAATACATAAATTTTATTAATTTCTCGAAATCAAAATAATAACAAGGATCTATAATGGTAATATCAAAGAACTACTGTAAAATATTACAAATGTTCCGGCTATAACAATAATAATTTTCGTTGATATCTGATTATTTCAGGTAAGGGTAACAATATTAGTGCCAGACTATCACCAAGTGGATACGTAAATGGTAGTAATACAACTCCTAAAACATCGAATGGTATAAAAACAACGCGGACCATTACCTGGACCAAAGACACCATACTTAACGAAAAAATGTCGTTCACGATGAGAAGAGAGATAGACAAGGCGAGAGAAGAAACTGATCTCATCAACCAACTAAGAAACGTAAGTCTGTTCTTCAAATTTTGCATAGACGTGTCTATTAAAACCATTAATGTTTGACTAACATTAACGACAACGAAGTAACAGAGCTTAACTTTATTTTTATTTGATTAGATTATCGAAACCAGACTGAAGATGGCGCTTCCAGAGGACCTAGCTTCAGCGTTGACAGATGGCGTCGTGTTATGTCATTTGGCCAATCATATTAAGCCTAGATCGGTAGCGAGCATACACGTTCCGTCTCCAGCAGTTGTAAGAAATTTTATATTTTCGAAAGTATATAATATTAATATATTTTTTTCTAGCCTAAATTAACAATGGCCAGGTGTCGAAGGAATGTAGACAATTTCATTGAAGCCTGTCGCAAAATTGGTGTAGATGAGGTAAGTCAGCACTTTAAGTGTTTAATGTGTTATAATTTTTGTTAAAGCTATGTTTAAATTTTATTAGTGTGCATTATTTTGATTAAATTTATCAAAAATACAATGACTTAATTTTTAAAAAAGTACAATTTATTTTATTGGATTTTAGAAAAAAATATAGATATTTTTTAAGCATTATGTCAGTTTTCAATAGATACTTAATATATTGAACACTAACATGCATGATAGTGTAGACTAAATTTACTCTATTAGACTGAATTATTTTGAATTTTAAAGATATTTTAGTACTTTTTGTTTTGTCTGCTTTATTTTTATACATTTTATGAATTATTTTCTGATATTTTATTATGAATTTACTCTTATTGACGGTCTGTGTTAGTGTTAGTAGGTGGACGCTTTAAAGATATTTCATATACATATATGAGTTTTATCCTGCATGACTAACCAACTATTTTTGACTAATAACAATTTTCCGCTTCATGCCTTACACTAACCTAATTAAATTAAGAACATTACTTATAATTACATTGTTTTATTCATTCTTTTCTTCTGATTTATCTTCAGTTACAAAGAAAACTATCTTATCGGTAAAAATAATAGTAATAGATGATTTGGAGTTCGAAAAACCATAGTTTTTGTTATATATCATAAATTTAAACAGTTAATATATTTAGTATATTGTGTACCGAAGAAAATTGAAAATAAAAGGACTTTTTTGGACCTCTGTGGCGGATTCATTTCTTCAAAAAAGTTGTATGGGTATTTTGCGACTGTAAGAAAATCTACAAAATAATATAATTATGTTTTGCATTAACGCAGCACTGTTTACAAAAAATAACTATTTTATTTTGTAGATTTTTTTACAGTGGCGAAATACCCATAGTAGACTTTTTTGAAGATATGCCTTGTGACTGAATTAAAAAGATGTCATAATGGGTGCGGAATTCTCATATCTGTTGAAGCTTTACTATGTTTATTATTACTTGAGATGAACAATGACATCTCTCTGTGATTCATTTGAATTTTTTATTAAATATTTTTAAATGGCATCCTCGGTATTTTTTTGACTTTGTTCGATAGAAAATGACACTGAATAGAATGACATATCATATGTCAACTTCGCATATTTAGGTTTATTTGAAATTGTAACATGTGGTTCATAATGACAAATTGACTCGAAATACCAAGTGTGTGGTATCAAATTATTCGTAAAAAATGCTTTTCCCAAATATGCTAATGAGTCATCCTCGTTCCAAGGGAAAATTGAGATACAATTAAAAATACGATTTGGGCATCTTTTAACCGTCCAGGACAAGGCACTAAAAACATTACACGATCAAATCTATTTTTCTAAAGCTCCTTGATAAAAAAATTGGTAAATTCATATAAAATTAATGTTGGCACTAATTTTCTATCAATGGTTTTTAAAGCGAATATATCAAAAGTTGCCATATGATATGTCATTCTATTCAGAATGTCATTTTCTATTAATGTAAAAAAATACCGAGGGTGTCATTTAAAATTCAAGAGTTGTAGTCGTTTCCGGTGAAACCGGAAGCGACCGAAAACAATTGAATACGTCAATCAATCCTAATTTATGTCATATACTAACGTACCAAATCTTTTTTTTTTGTGTTGAGCCACTTTTGAGACGCACCCGGTATATTTTCAAGGTCATAAGATTTGGGACATTTACTTCAAAGGGGTTTATATGCTTTTTTACTCACGATCATTTAACACTGTCAAAAACTTCGACTATAGACATAGTAAAGTGCGAACAGAAATGTAATTTCTGCACCTACTGTAACGTTGGTTCATTATTTGATACGATACATTGATTGTAAAATATCATGAATGAGATGAGAATACATCTAACTAGATTAATAAGCATATATGAAAGCAAAACTGTTTAAAAAAAGAAATCAGATTTATAATGAATTAGGCACTTTTCCAGAAGATATCACAACTTTTCTTGTAGTTTCATGTTAAGACTTATAGAGGCGCTAATGGTTTTCATAATGCGAACACTATATTAAGTTCAACATTTAAAGAAATGATAGCGCAATGCATTGAATATTTAAAGAAAAAGAGCATATAATCACCTAAATTGTACATGTTGTATTCATTTTCTTCTACAAATCTTTTTATTTTAAAAAAGTTCTACCTTAGTATTAGACTATTAACTCTCTTCCACTTCTCTGTCTCCATTCATAACACGTTATGGAACTGTCTTTTTAGCGTTACTCCTGCCAAAAACACTGACAGACAGTAAGAGTGAGACTGTGGTTGGTTGCAGGCGTTCCTGTGCACCACCCTTGACGTCACCGAGGGCCTAAACGGCAGAGGACTGTCTCGTTTGGTCGACACAGTCGAAGATCTGTGTAGAATAGAAGAAAAACAACGATTGGCTAAGAAATATACTGCAGAAGAATCGAAGCTCGATAAAAGTAACGTTAGGAAAGTGAGGGGGCCTCCTACGATGTGGGATACCGCAGTCTCACTCGTGCTTCTGTCAGTGTTCCTCGGCACTGTGGTGCTACTGATTCTGTTCCCACCGCCTAATTAAAAACAAACAGTATTTTCTCTAAGGAATTGGTTATTTTATAAAGGAAATTTTGATTTACGCACTCAATATAGTTAAAATTCAAGTCACGAAGTTGAATTTTGTATTCAGCTTTTACTTTCTTTATGGATTGATTTTAACTATATATATAATAATTTCAGTTAATCATGGTTTTTTGAGTAAGTATTGAAAGTTCTTAAAGCATGTACAGTCGTCGTACAACTTTACTTCGTTATTATTTATCTAATATCCGTTTTAGGGTATATCTGAGATCAGTTCATATTGGTTAAAAAATTTAAACTGCGTTCGGAAGTTACTAGTTGAGTGCGTTCCAACTTAACGTTGTCAAACATGTTTGGCAACGGATTTAAATTTTGTTTGACAGCACAACCGATTTTTAATTTTGAACTAATCGATATCTGTTAACAGTTGAATGATGGTTGTACAGAGTATACAAATAATGCGTGTAATAATAAATTAATATTCTGAGAATTAATTTTTGGTTTTGGAAGCTGTTTTACGTTAGTCAATAGTTTTATATTATTATAGTAAGTTATCATCTGTGGAAACAAGGCTTGATATATTCATTATATAAAATTAATGTAACAATTATATTGTGTGCGTAAATATACTTATGGCATTTAACTATTTATAAAAAAGTATTTAAGGACACATTCCATTTACAACCAAAATTTATTATTCAATTTTTATATTTTGTGTGATTTTTTAAATGTATTCTTTTTTGGAACAAATATTTTTAAAATCTTTCCACGTTCTTAAGTGTGGAGTAAACGTACCGTATGATCGAAAACACCGTCTAGTTGGCTTGGGAAATGATGATCAATGACATTTTCATTACAAATTGACATAGAAAATGACAGCGATCTTCGCTTCATAGCCATCGCTGACACCGTTTTTTTCGATCATATTGTATGTATATATTTATATCTATACTATAATTTTGATTTGAATTGTTTTTAAAAATTATAATTAATTATAGGTCTTTATACCTACATAATGATCTGTCAATCAGTATATTGACGAAAAAAATTGGTGCAGAATTAATATAGTAAGAAAATCATATAAAAAAAGTGTTTTAAGCATTTTTCCAAATTTTTGTGAATAATTATACAGGATGTAAATGAAAAAATATTTTTGAAAACGAAGGAACATGTTTAATGAAGTGAATAAACTTATAATTTTTTTTAATCATTTAAATCCTGAATATTATCAATCTATTATAAATCAGTTTAAATTAAATCCAGTGATTATAATTATAATTCAGTGTGTTGTGCCAAAGGCAGATACTATCTAAAATTGCAACATTGGTTGTACTTAAATATTGTATTATTTTCGCTTTAAATGCTTCGCGAAGTTGTGATTAGTTGGTTGCTTTACGATAACGTTACTATTAGTGCCTCAAAAGTATTTCTAACCTTAAATCATTTTCTAAAATTTTCTTAGGTGCTACAACTAAAATTAATTAAGCTTTAGAGATTCAAAACTAATATTGTAAGCGTAGATTTTCGTTTAAAATGTAAAAGATAACGAGAAATAACAAAAACCTAACCTCTCTCAGTGCCTACGTAATAGATAGGTTTAATTAAAGTTGATTTTTCAAGGTGCTAAATAAATAAAGAGGGTGATTTTGATAAATGCTATTGCTTGGTTACAAACATAAAGACAATAGCCATCTTATATTAGGTCTTGTAAATTTTATATGTGGCCTATGATTAATAAGTTTTATATTTAGAGTATGCGTATTAGATCTGTTTAATTACATAATGCTGTACTAATAATGCCTTTAATTGCATTTTTTATGTTAACCAAGTTTTACATGTCTAGCTTATGTTTTACTATGTAAACCATTCACTCTTTTGAACATTGCCTTATTCTAACTTATTATCAAAATTACCTAATGATATAATAAAGATACATTTCGAAAAAAAAAACTGCATCAGAGTTGGCTTGGAAATAAAGATCGCTGTCATTTTATGTAGTTAATGCCATCGATCGTCATTTCCAAGCCAACTAAAACTGAATTAACCCAAGAGTGAGTTTTGTCATTCTCTAACATATAAAATTTATTTCTCATATATATTAGCTTTTAAATTATATATTAGACATATCTTTCAAAATCTTTCAAAATTTATAGTGATAAAGGACATTGGTACGTTTTCATGGAAACTAAATTTGAAATATTTTTTGTTCTCCTCGGTCCTACATTTGTCAAACAAAATACTAAAAACCTACCATATGGAAATATAATAAACCAAAATTAAACTAGCGTATAAGTGAGACATATTATTGTCAAAATATGTGACCTCAAGGTCAAAAATTAGGAACACATACGTCAAAGGAGCCGACTGTACTGTCGCTTCTATATAGCTAAGGTAGTTGTGTTATTGATTTAGATATTTTAGTTTCCATGAAAATTTAGTAATTAAGTAATTTAATACGTACGGCAAAACAAACAATTTAGGTGTATTTTTGTATTATACACATTAATTAAGCTTAATATTCGCATATAAGTGTAATATTTAAGAATCTCTTGTTTATTTTAAGCTGTTCTAGTCATTATACTAACATTTTCAGTATTATTAGAAAAACAAAGACTGGCG
>NW_022147025.1:0-8003 GCF_002938485.1 Sitophilus oryzae
TTTATCGCAAAGATTCATTAATGGATATGCACTAGAAGAAGAAGAAGAATTTAACGCCTTTATTTGACTCTTCAAATAACAAATAAAATTGTGTAATATAATGTGTAATACAATTTCAATTATCCTGTGTAATTTAATGGTGGGTAAAAAATTAGGAATTCTATAGAAAATATTTTTTTAACATATATTTTACCTGTAACTTATGGTTTATAACATATGTCTTAAAACTTAAAATTATACAGAACATCGATGAATCAGAAGATATCCTACAGATACCACAAAAAGAATAGAATAATAACCCTCAAATAAAAATATTCCCCAACTGAAATTCTAAACCAAATTTGTAATTTAATATAAAAATAAAATTGACAACAAACTGGCAATAAAAAGTAAATAAAATAAAGAATCTAGCAAATTGAAATTTTGATACATTATTTTCTAGAATGGCAATCATATATTGGAAGATCTTAGAATCACAAATAGTATAATTGAAAATCTGATACGAATAAAATATAAATAAGGGCATAACCTAGCCATAAAGATAAATAAGGGCTTGAAATTCGATCTCGTTGTGAAAAGTAGAACGTGCAGATATAGTTTAATAAAATTGATATTATTACTGATATTGTATGAGATGATTTCGAAGCAGAAATAAGTTATGAGAAATTCCGCAAAAATATACACAAATTACAATAAATATTCACTTATAAATTAATTCGCTTAATAATAATAAACTTAATTAATTGTAAATGGTAATTAGTTCATTATAGATGGTATTTTATCAGAGGTATTATTGATTTTTCTTCTCGAAATATTATTATTACGATCGAGAAAAGCGAATTTTTGGACTTTACAGTTGGACTTTACTCTCTATAATTTTTCATTTATTATTTTCCTTGTATCAAATCAAGGCTCCAGGTTAAAATCACCTGCATATTATATCCCTATACATAATACTAAATACTTAAGTGTCTCTGGTTGGACAGAATAATGATCAATAATAATTATATTTTAAATTTATTTATTTTTTATTCTTTTATAATTAGATTTTAAATAAATATATATTCAGTGGGTCTGACAATGGGATGTTATCTATTTTTATACCCCTAAGTGATAAGGTTGATCGACCCCAATTTTTTTTATTTTTTGGGCAAAATTTTTATTTTTTTATGATGTCGCATTAAAAATACATACAACCTTAAATTGTGCCCGGTCGCATATTCGGAATTTGCCGACACATTAGCCGCTCGGGATAGTTCGGGTGCTGCGTAAAGTACCGACGTATTGGATTAATACGTCGGCGATTTACGATGCGTTTAAAATATTGTTTCTTTTTTCGCAAGTTTGTAGATCGGATTAATTTGATCTACTTCTGTAATAGGTATTCGTAATTTTTTATCATCAATCAGTAATCGTCTGTAGTTGGTTTTCATTGTTTTCCATTGATTAGCACATTTCGAGCAGATTGCTAATTCAAAAACTTGGATTTTAAGATATTGCCAGATGTACATGATAAAGAAATAGTTATAAAGTTCGTTCACTCCAAAGACATTATAAAGATAGACCGAACATCTCATTCATAAATACTCGTTGGTAGTGTATCAAACATTCCAATGTGTCAAACAAGGACAGAAGAGACAGAGAAGTCTAAAATTTCCGACCCCGGCAACTAGGTGCATTTGGATTGTTCTAATGGCCAGTGGCTTATCGTTTTTTGGAACGAATTTAGGTAGTAAAGTAAAAGTAAAGAAATTAGTAAAATTTTTCCTCCATATTAATATACTACATTAGCACTTTTTCGTCAGATGAGTTTTGTTATAAGGTCTTAAATTAAGTTTAATTAATTAAACAATTAATATCCCACATATACTTATGTTGAAACGTTAGTAGTTTTCGAAAATCACTCCAACGTCGATTTTCAATTTAAACTTTCAGTTACTTCTATATATAAACTTTCAGTTACTTTTGAATATTTACAGGGTGACTCAGGCTTCCAAAACAGTTCTATATTAGGTTTGTGGTTGGTGACTTTTCTTTCAATTTTTTCAGAGCTCTGGAGGCATTTAGGCACATTTAGACATTTTGTAAACATAGGTGGCGGAACATTTTTAAACCAAAGTTGTAGATTTGCCATTAAATTTCCATTTCAAGAAATACCTAGGGTTGCCACTTGTCCTTTTTATTAAGGACAGTCCTTTTAGAATAACTTGTCCTTTTGACTTTTTTTGACTTAAAAAGTCATTTTTATTTACGTATTTTTCCTGAGAAAATTACCTACAGCAAACAGAAATATTCTTTTCGTCCAAATTTAATTAGAAATGTTATAAAACTTATAAATAATTTTTTCTTGTTTAGAATAGGCAACATTATTTATTTTAACTTCCCGTTTAATCTCAAATGATAGTTTAGGTTTTAGTTTTACCTTTTTTGATCTTAAAAAGAACTTTCCAAAATTAGTAATTAGTAACGATTTAGTTAGTTCGCAATCGATAGCTTCCTGTGAAGTACTGTGTAATAGTTGTTTAATCTTGTATTATTAATAACTTCCTATACCTAAAATCAATATTTAATGAGAAAATTGTGTTTTTTTGAAAATATAAGACAAGATTTGACTTTCGATCTTCTTCTTGTATTATGATGGCTTTGATACGAAGCAATTACCTTTTAGTCTCTCAATAGAAGGCATTTATCATTGAAAGTATCAAATCTGTGTGCTACAGTATGGGATTTCTGTCGCATAATAATGAATTTTACGTTTATTTACAAACCCATTACTTTTAAAGGTAGTTTTATCAGACAATCAAATTTTAGTTAAATGTCTCAATCTTCATGAACTGTATTAAGCATATGTATTGCGGTTTGAATCACCCTGTATGTTGACAAAAATATTTTGAAAATGTGCGTTACAATGACCTCCATCTTATGTAAAAAATTGAAATAAAAATCACAAACCAAAAACGTAATAGGTAAAAAGCTTTTTTGGAGGCCTGGGTTACTCTGTATATAAGTATGTATAAAACTAGTAGCCTAAAAATTATTTACAGTTCGTCCCATTCTAAAAAAAAGGTAAACACACCGTACAAATAACTCTAGGAAGAGGTATTTGTACGGTGGTAAAAAATTGTCTAAACAACGCCGAAGGGGCAGATATAATAAAGCAGTAAAATGTAAAAAAGGTCGGGTAAACACCTTTGTTTATTTGTTGAGCAAAATTCCTTTAGAATATCGTATATAATGACCAAAATAGGACGCAATTTTAAGAAAAAAATGTCACTTTCTGGCTTATAATAAAGTTTCAAATGTAACGTTTATATTCAAATTTGTTATGATCTACAACAGTTAGGTAGTAATTGAGACGAATTATAATTCAATTACCGGCTACTACGTTCTTGTTTTAATAGATCAAAATTCAACAAATCTTCTTCTTAAGTCGCCGTCTCCGCGCGGAGGTTGGCGATCCAAATGGCTAACATAGTCCTGGATACTGCAGCTCTGAAGATATCTATTGATGAGCAACCAAACCATCTTCTGAGATCTTTCAACCATGAATTTTGACGTCTACCTATTGACCTTTTTCCCTGTATTTTGCCCTCAATTATCAATCTCAGAATTCGTATTTATCACCCCTCATTACATGACCTATGTAAACTCGTTTTTCCATTTTATTATTGTTAGCAGTAGTTCTTTTTGTTTTTCCATGCGTCTAAGCACTTCTTCATTCGTTACTCTTTGTACCCATGATATGCGAAGTATTCTTCTATACAAATACATCGAACGCTTCCAGGTTCTTCTCTAGGCTTGGGTTAGTGTCCAACTCTCACAGCCGTATAACAACACTGAAAGACATAGCATCTGACCATACAGATATTAGAAGTTCAAGGCTAAGATCTGATCTTGTGAAGTGTGTTTTCATTTGTGTGAACACTTGTCTAGATTGTTCAATTCTAAGATCTTATCTCTTTTTCAGGTCGATCTGATCGTTTTATAACTGTACCCAAAGTATTTAAAAGAAGACACCTGCTGCACTACATTTCCTTTAATTATTAAATTCGCGTGACACGTTAGCTTTGAGAAGACAAACACCTTGGTTTTATTAATGTTTATATACGGTCCAATTGTTCACTATGTTGAATTAATGCGGTCAGTCATTCTCTGCAAAGTCAGCCATGCTATCGCCATAATCACGGTGTCATCACTTCCGAATGTTGCTAATCCTGATGCATTCATGATCCCTCCGTTCGTTGTTTCTAGCGCTTACTCTCTGAAAATGGCCTCTGAATAGATGTTAAAGAGAAGTGGAGAAAGTATGCAGCCCTGTCGGCTCCCCTTTTTATCCAATACTGCATCCGATGTTGCTTGTTCCAGCTACTTGCATGCAATTTGATGCCAGTAGAGGTTGGAGATGATCTTTATTTCTTGTTGATCTCTCCGGTATCTTTCAAGTTCAATCATTTGTGGTGTTTACACAATCAGATGCCCTTTCGATAGTCTATGGAAGCAGGTAAAAACGTTGACGTTCATGTCTCTGCATCTCTGCGCTAAGACATTAAGAACAATACTTCACGTGTTCCAAATCCTCTCCTAAATCCGAACTGTGTATTATCAACCTGGATGTCACATTTTTTATATATACGTGTGTGTATTATTCGTAAAAATATTTTAAGCACGTGCGACATCAAGCTAGTCTTCAGTAGTCATCACACTTAAGAGGCATTTGGCTTTTTTTGAAGTAATAAATGTTGATTTAGCCAATCAGCTGGAATGTGACCTGTGGCGTAGATGTTATTAAAAATGGACGTTAAAGATATCTAGACCTAGTCCTTCTTGATCTGCGATTACTTTAATGACTTCGGCATAAATGTTGTCAGAGGCCAGTTGCTTTCCGTTCTTCTGGGCTTTTAATTGCATATTGCAATTTCTGATTTTGAGATCGGAGGTCCAATTTCGTTTAATGCGTGATTACTGCTGGTGGTGCATCTGAATCTTTCGTCGTTAAAAAGTACTTCAACGTACTGTTATCTTCTCAGTTTGTCCTCAGTACCCATTATTATTTCGTTGTTTGTATTCCTCAAGGTTCCTACGAGTTGCTTTCTACGTTTGTTGGTTATCTACGTATCAACAAATATAATTAGAAATTATTTTAATTGTGAGAGGCTCCCTTGTGGGACGCCTATGTACGATTACGGCGCGGCGGAAACAATACCTACCTGTGAAAAGACAAATTCGGGTAATTTGAGCTTATTTGTCCACACATTTGACACTGTCGTACCATATTGAAAATTCGCAGATTCAAAAGTACATTAAACAAAAAGAAAAACTACTGAAAAACACTGAAAAGTTCACTTCGGACTTGATTCCGACTTCAAACACACCGTAAGCTAAACGTAGTACGCTATAACGGACCATGGGCCGTCACGAGGGGTGGTGGGACGGACGGCTCATTTCATTCTGGAAGACTAGCAGCGACGTTGCCAGTAGTTCTAGACGTTTCAGCACATTAAACAATAAACATGTCTTTTAATAGTAACGCATATATCCTCTGGTTATTAACATATTATTACGCATGCTTCTTTAAAAATAAACTATTAATTTAATTAAGAAATTGAGATTTATTGATATCCGGTGAAGGTTTTAAATAAGGTTTTAAAGTCACCTTTTCTGCAAATCAAACTAAGTAGATAGGCGCAAATTTGATATGTGGCAATGTCGCCTTCTCTATCTCAGTTGGTTTTTACAGTACGTAGTCAACCTCCGAATGTTTGATCGGGTTAAAATGCATAATGTGATATCTGTTCTTCCTAAATCTATGATTCACTATGGTTCACTGTCACAAGGTGGTGGCCCATTGAGATGGAAAACAAAGAAATAGTCTCCAATAAACTGAGATTACGGATTACTGATAAAAACAAATTTTAGATATGTTGCTTTTTGCCGAGAAATTAAATAATAACAGTAATATTATTAATGATATGCTTATGATAATAACAGTAATATCATTAATACAAAATAAATAGTAATAGCATAAATAACATGCTTTTGTTTATACTGCGCAAAAGTCTTGTGCGTTTTCATGTGAATGCTAGATATACCATACGATCGAAAAAAATGGCGTCAGAGCTGGCTTGGAAATAAAGATAGCTGTCATTTTGTATGTAAAATTATATAGGGAATGTCATTGATCGTCATTTCCAAGCCAACTAGATGACAGTGGTGAAGCTATATAGGGGGGTGAGGGGGGTAAAAGCATTATCGACATGGGAAAGCAAAACTGGTTGGCAATTAATTTAGTTTTATTTTTACTTGATTACTGCCTTGATAAATGTTTGAAGGTAAATTTTTGAAAAATTTCAAAAAATATTTTCAAAGATTCGATCTTAGACTCAATCTAATAAGCATGGTTTGCGAGTCTTGCTGGTCGAGTGACAGTCTTGGTCTTATAAGATCTAACGCAAGGCTAGTCTCGCTCATCACTACTCTTCATTTTCTTCCTTACCTCTAACAGTAATCTACATACAGGGTGGCCCATCGAAAACGTTCACCAAGGCATAACGGCCAGGGTAATTTTTTCAGAAAATTTAAAACAAATAAATTTTGTTTGTAGAGGTTAACTTTTGCCCCAAAATGATTGCAAAATCTTCAACCCCCTAAGCGGGGTGTCATCCCCAATTTTTCAAATGGGAAGGGGGGTCAAGTGGTACCGCAATGAAAAGGGCTGTTATTCTCTACTTTCCCGCCTCGTTTTTGAAAATCAGTCGGGTGAGAAAATATGAAGGATTGAAGTTTGAAAAGTTTATTTAAACATTTATCAGAGTAAATGATAAGGATAAATTCCTTCGACCAATTTGCTGTTTTTTCTTATTATTTCTAGATGTTTACGCATTTTTTCACTTGGCACAAGGTTGAACGATCAGGTTAGGTAGAGTGTACTTTCTTTTTGAACGGTGTAGTTAATTGGCACAACTGTCGTTACTGGGCTCAGGACAACCCTAGGGTTTTTCACGAGGTGTACACACAAAACCCTCAGAAATTGAAAGTGTGGGCTGGTATTTTTAGAAATTCTATTGTGAGTCTTTTTTTTCTTCCTGGAAATCTAAAAGGTGATATGTACTTGGATTTACAGAACAATACCATCGACCCAGCCCTAACTGACATCATAGAGAACAATCCTGGATACGTTAAAGCAGAACTAATATTTCAACAAGACGGCGCACATAGGTCATTTTCGCCAATTTAGGCGGTAATAAATAACGCCTATAAAATTTAAATTATTTTTTAAAACAAAAATAATTTGTTTGGTAAGAAAATAAATAATTGCGTGGAATAATGATATTTTGTTTCATTTTATGCTTGTACAGGGTGTCTTACGAAATATATTATTATGTTTTTTTCATTTTATTATATCGAACTCAAACAAAAACTGTAGTTCCTTACTTTTTTGTAAGTGAATTTATTAGTATCTAGAAGGTTTGCAGAAGATGTACTGTATTAGTAATTGAAAGTAAAAATTAGCTTGAACAATGAAAAAAACAACCTAAAACATTTAACAAATATAAATAAAATTACTATTAAACTATTTTACTAGAGAAATTTATGTAACAATAATATTCAATCATCAATAATGATCATCATCATCCTGCCTAATATTTTCATCATTTTGTCCTAACTCTGATGCCTGGAAAGTACGCCCTCGAAGTAAATTAAAAACCTCTTTGATAAGTGGTTTCTTATTTGACCGTGCTCCCACACTGACAAAGAGTAATAATAATAATAATATAATATTTTAATAATTTTCACTATTTCATTATAATGTTCGTCGCCATCAGGTTGCCCTAAATTTAGCGTATTCAGAACAAATCGCAAAACAGATGCATTTTTTTCCTTCAAAGAATTGCCTTCACACCAAGCAGAAAACAAGAGAGATTTTTCTATTGACATGGTACCTAAAACAATATATATTTATTCTCTTGGCACATCTTGGCAGCTAAATTTAGGATAGATTAATC
>NW_022147026.1:0-5376 GCF_002938485.1 Sitophilus oryzae
TTTTAAGATTTTTATTTTATTTTACATATACAGTATCTCCAAAAAATTCCTATGGGTATTTCGCCACTGAGAAGATCACAAGAAAATCTACAAAATATAATAGTTATTTTTTGTCCACGGGTAGACAAATTTGTTTATTTGTAAACCACTACTGACAATTAGTATCCATTGGATTAACGCCAGCAGTGTTTACAAAAAATAACTATTTTATTTTGTAGATATTCTTACAGTGGCGAAATATCCATAAGACTTTTTTGAAGAGATGAATCCGCCACAAGGGTATATATATTTCTTATATACAGTATGTCTTTGTCCGTACAGTATGTTAGTTCATATACATATACTCATCTTTACAAGAGGAAAAACTTTTTTTATTATTAACATTTTGAGGAAAGTGCATACTACATAAAAAGTTTTACTTGTTTTAAAATAGCTAATCCCGTGTACACTTTAAGTTAATCAAAATATTTTGTTATTTTTCTTGATTGATAATTAAATCACTATTGTTGTTTCTTCTATCAGTGATTATAAAGGAAGCAACATTATTGGTACAGACTTGCATCGATTTAGTTTTTCTAATATTAATTATATTTAGTAAACCTGGCGGATTTTTCAACAATAACACATATTACAGGGTAACCTAGGCATTTCATTTATTTTTTTTTTAAGTAATGTGGGACAATGGTAATGCATATTTTGAAAATATTTTTGTCAACATGCAGGGTGAAATGTTTGGAAATATGAATACTATATATTTTTTTCATTTCTGAGGATTTGACATTAAATTTCCATTCTAAAAATACAATAATGTCATATACTATACCGAGTGGTTTTTAAAATATATCCTTACCGTAATATAACTGTACTGCTATTTTTTTTTACTTTGTATAATAATCGGGTGCGTCTCAAAAGTGACTCATCCCTATAACTTTTTAATTTTTTCAGATAGAAAAACGAGATTTGGTATGTTAGTGTATAACATAAATTAGGATTCATTGACGTATTCAATTGTTTTTGGTCACTTCCTGTTTCACCGGAAATGACTACAACTTTTGGTTTTTAAATGGCACCCTCGGTATTTTCTTACTTTATTCGACGGAAAATGTCACTCTGAATAGAGTGACATATCATATGTCAACTTTTGACATTTTCGCATATGGTTTATTTTATATTATAACATGCGATTCATAACAAAAATTTGACTCGAAATACCAAGTGTGTGGTATCAAAGTATTCGTAAAAAATGCTTTTTCCAAATATGCTCATGAGCCACCCTTGTTCTACTTGAAAAAATTGGGATATGATTAAAAATACGATCTGGGCATCTTTTAACCGGCCAGGACAAGATACTAAAAACATTAAAAACATTACACGATCAAATCTATTAGTGTTTTTAACATAGTCATGGCACTCTAGATTGAAATTTAAAATATGATTTTTTATTAAGCGAGCATGCCAAAAGTTACCATATGATATGTCATTCTATTCAGAACGTCATTTTCTATGGAATAAAGTAAAAAATACCGAGGGTGCCATTTAAAAATCAAGAGTTGTAGTCATTTCCGGCGAAACAGGAAATGACCGAAAACAATTGAATACGTCAATCAATCCTAATTTAGGTCATATACTACCATACCAAGTCTCGTTTTTTATCTGGAAAAATAAAAAAGTTATAAGGGTGAGCTACTTTTGAGACGCACCCGGTGTAATAGTCAAACTGTCAGAGAAGGTTTGAACTAACAATGATATCATCTTTTGAAGTGATTATAGTCAAATCCATTTCAGGATAACCCCCTTGCTTGAAACCAGAAATTTTAGATCTCCTGTGTACAAGTACGTAAGAAAATTATTCAAAACTAAGTTTTCCATAAAGAAACACATCCGTTCCGGTAAAACAATGGCAAGAAAGCACTTTGCAGGAAAAACACCTTTTCATGCTAAAGGGAACGACCACATTAAACTAAAATTCGACTATATCAAGTCCTGCCATTTCCATCTATTCTCCTGTCCTCTCGTCTCACTCTATTTCTCTTCGGGTTTTCCTTTAGGTGGAAAACAGACAAACCGAGGAGGAA
The DNA here is from genome assembly GCF_002938485.1 of Sitophilus oryzae. Lineage (NCBI taxonomy): Eukaryota > Metazoa > Arthropoda > Insecta > Coleoptera > Curculionidae > Sitophilus > Sitophilus oryzae. The sequence continues at coordinate 2,076 of NW_022147026.1, forward strand.
AAATAACGAGAACCTCGCCGGAGCTTTTCCAGGAATACTATTTAGAGGACGAGCGAAACAAACAAAACGCGAGAGTGTTGTTATGACCAAAACAAGCGAATATGGCAATGATGTTTTTAAAATGAGACTTAAGCTGTGTCATAGTTATTATTTATTATGATTAAAGAGGAACATTATAATACAGTAACTCGAGTGATTTTTATTTTCTGAATTTTTGTATATTAAAAACACCAGACAGCGTTTTTTTTCTCAATATTCTTTTTATTAAATATACAGTATGTCCTGGACTGTCTTTACAAGAGGAAAAACTATTTTATTATTAACTAGCGTGTATCCGCGACTTCGTTCGCGTCGAATGAATCATTTGTAAAGGTGATGATAAAGCAAAGCAACAATTTCCATTAACATACAAACTGGATAAAATTTTCTTACATTTATGTCAGCATGAGAATAAACAATATGGTGATATTATTATATAACTTGGTAATATTTGAGGGGTAGTTTCATCTCGTTGGAATTTGACTTTCGAAAAATCCGTTTGCCAAAAATAAGCTTTTTACGTCAAGCAGTTTAAGCAGAATCGTGGTGAATCAATGACCCAACTTTTTGGAACACCCTGTATGATTTTTTAAAAAAATTCAAAATATATAAAAAAACAAAATAAATTATGCCTGTCCGCTGCTTTTTCCCAAAGATTAAAAAACTGATAAATCACTTCTTATAGAACTTCTACACCCTAGAATCAACCTGTATGCCAAAATTGAGCTTCTTACGTTGAATGGTTTGAGCAGGATCGTGATTAATCAGTGAGTCACTTAAAGATGTTATATATTAGTATAGATTTTAAGAAAAATTGATTCTTTATAAAAGTTTTTCCTTCTTCTAAAATGGTTCACTTCGGTTTATACTTTTTCAAATTTTCCTATCGTTTCAGAAAAAAAATGGCGATATGGTTGAATTTTATATAAGATCAAAAAATCAAAACACGTCTCTATGCTAAAATGAATTATTCGTTTCCATTATTACTGTTAGATTCTTAGGTGTTTGTTGTACCGACTAACAACTCCATAAGACAAGACTACGTTTTGTAATAAACAGTGATTATAAGTACCGTATAATAAAAAAACGGCGTCTAGTTGGCTTGGAAATGACATTCGATGATATTCCCCATATAATTTTATATATAAAATGACTCGCTGTCATTTTACATATATGGCGATGGCTATGAAATCAAGATCTCTCTTCATTTCATAGCCATCGCTGACGCCTTTTTTCAATCATATTGTATAATCAGCCAAACAACAATGAAAAATTAATAAAGGACGTACTCGTTAGGGTTCATTGTTTTTTAAATATTAACACAGTCACATTAATATTAACGTTTATACAAGCACTCTTTGCCTTTTCACTAACATATTACGCCAATTCCTAGAGTTTAATCCGTTTAAAGGTAGATTCTCACTATTTCGATATTTATTGGGTCTGAACAGTAGAACTCACTGCCAGAATTTCTTTAAAAATTTAAAAATACTGACTCTTCCTTCTTTATTCATTTTTGAATCCGTTTGCTTAATCCGCAAGTACATATCTGCTATTCCTGAATCCCATCTCACAACCATCCACTTAGGAATGCGAAGCATGATCTTTATCTGCCAACCCCGAGCTCAGAACTAGTCAGGCTCAATACTGCACAGGGTGTGCCACTAAGAATAGCTCGCGGCTGTATCTCGGAAAGTATTTGCCGTACGGCTTACGGAAAAAAATATTTACAACTAAAGGGACTATGAGAAATTGTTGGAAATTATTTTCAAGTTTGTAAAACGGCCGCCAGGGGGCGCAACTGCTAAATAAAAATGGAATAAGAAAATAGATTTTTTACAGAATTTTGCCTAGATAATGGGTACTATAAATACTATAAATAATAGCTTCATAATCTTCAGTAAATTTAATTTTTTTTTGTTAGAACCATTTGCCCCTATCTGCTAAAATAAAGTGGTGGGGAAATGTTAGATCTATCTTTATTTTAATGTTAATAACTCCGGACTAGATGATCAGAATCCAATAAACGAGGGCTCGTTTAAAAGAGCGTTTCTTACTCTATATTAACTAATAAAAATAATAATAATAAGGTTTTGAACGTAGACGATAGGCGGCGCTTTCTTAGAATTTAACAAACATAGCGCGTTTTTTCAAAAAAAAATAAATACGATAGTATATGTTATTTTAGCTGATAGTAAAGAGAAGTAAAAGCTTAAAAAATCAGCGAAAACCGCATCTTGATATCTTCTTTCAAACCGAAAATATTAGCAAAATTATAATAAATACCAAAAAATAAGCCCTTAATTACCTTATTTTTACAACACGGTATCAGTAGCCCTCTTGATTATGCCCATTCTAGTAAAAAAATAAGATAGAATAAGTTAGTTTATTTTAAAATCGACGAAATACCAGAATACCATAATACCAGATGTAGTAATATCTAATAATTAAGATATTAATAACAGTGAACAAGAAACGATGAAGTCATGGTAGGCTTTGGAAAATTTGCTTTTGAAGTAATAGTATAAACGTCAAATTATTATTAGTTCAACATTTTGATAGACTATCAAAATGTTGATCTAATAACAATTTGACGTTTATACGTCAAAAGCAACTTTTTTCTAAAGCCTACCATTAATCATCGTTTCTTGTTCACTGTTATTAATTCATGTTTTTCATGTTTTTCTTAATTTTCTCTTAAACGGTATGGAAGTTTGGAAGAGATTAAACATTTACGGGGTTAAACATTTTAGAATAAGCAAAAAATTTTATAACGAATGCATTTTTCTCAAAATATCAATAATAAAAAAGTCTTTCCTCTTGTAAAGACAATCCGGGGACATACAGTAGGATATTTTAGTATACTACCATCATATGGTCTTTATAAATTCCATTAGTATATTTAATTAATATATATTTTTCCTTCGTGATATCGATATGAAGTAGGTATATTAATTTAAAACATGTTTAGTGGATTTCTATTTTTAACCACTATCTTCCCATTTAGTTATATTAAAAATTTTGTATTCAAACTGAAACTACTCTGTCTGGAATACATATTGCAAAAGTTGTTTGGTTGGTCAAAAGTACCATTGTATGTAAATTAACGTTAATTACATTCCAATTTGAGTACATGTAATTAACAAAATAAATTAATAAAATTAAATAAAAAATGCATAACTTCTTTAAATTTTAGACACTTATTTATTACCAATGTTAAATTATTATTTAGTCAATATTAGACTAGAAAGTTCAACATGAC
>NW_022147027.1:0-9423 GCF_002938485.1 Sitophilus oryzae
TCCTGGACAATGTTTAAACAAATGTAATATTTTCTTCATTTTGTTGCAGTTTCTGGACCAGATTACGAGGGAGCTAATCTGGTATGCAGTGGCGGAAACTTGCGCGCTCGAAGATCTCGTCCGGCCGGTCGCGCACGCGCAATATGCTCTGTTGTGGCCGCAGGAAGGTAAGTCAGCTACGGCACTAGCTTCAGTGCTGCCAGGTCTTGTGAAATGGTGAACATTTTTTGAAAAAGCCTTTTTTTAAATGGCTTTTATGAAAAAAATACACGATTTTATTATTAGTTTACATTCAAAACGTGACAATGGTTATTGTACAAAAATAGAACAAACATACCTATTAAACTAAGTTTCAGGTAGGAAAATTAATTAACTTGAGAATTGACTTAAATTTTGACTTTTTTAGTAAGCTATACAGGGTGCGTCTCAAAAGTGGCTCAGCCCAAAAACAACCCCTCGATAAACCCTGTACAATACCCTGCCAAATACTAAAGTTTATAAAAAACTGAGTGTACGAATTAAAGTTGATATAATTATATACAGCTTGCTAAAAAAATCATGAAAATAGGGCTAAAAATAACAAAAATAACACTTTTTTTATTAAATTTAACCAGAATTTTCTCCGTTGCGTTTTTTTTGCATCTGAGTTTATATTTCATTTTATTATATATAAATATAGTGCTAAAAAGTAATTTTAGTGAAAAATTTGAATTACTTGAACACATCACGTTTAGAGGTAAAATTTGTATCTCCTTGTACTTATAGCAGACTTATTGAAATTCCGCTTCTGTAAATATAATATTTCATCGTATATCGATTAATGTGTGTGTAGCAGACTCGCTCAGAAAATATATAAATATTTAACTCGGCGAAATGCGAGGTTTAAAAATATAACTAATAAGTTTCCTTCACCTGCAGCCTGAAACGTGTATAGTAGAAATTGAGAAAATATTTATGAAAGTCAAATATTATTCGACGAGATAGTTATATAAATAACATAATTTTAACGTAACATAAATTTAACGTAGTTAATTAATTCAGTTTTTCATTGTTTCAAAAGCTTTGTTCATTAAGCAATTTTTATTAAGCTTATATTGTTTTTTTAGGGCTCTAGAGTACTTCATCAATAAGTTTAAATAGGCCATAGGCCCAAGCTTCATTTTGTTCATTTAGTTAGCAGTGTTATGATTAAAATTCCAGTTCAAAGATTGCCTTTGATAATCGTCATAAATATTATTTTTGTTTTATTGGCGTATTGTAATGATTCTTCTTGCTGTTTGCAATTGCTTGTTATATTCCGGTATTTCCTAAAGTTTTATACAGGGTGGTCCGAACTGTATTCCGGAAACTTCGGCAGCATATTCTGCAGATATATAATACGATAATATATATATATATATATATATATATATATATATATATATATATATATATATATATATATATATATATATATATATATATATATATATATATATATATATATATATATATATATATATATATATATATATATATATATATATATATATATATATATATATATATATATATATATATATAAACGATAATACTTACTTTCAAAGATACAGGGTGTAGAAGTTTCATTTTTATTTCGATTCTTTCCAAATAATTTCTGAGGTAACGTCAATTTTTTAATGAAAATTGGTGTCTGGGAGTTTTTTGACATGAGAAATTTGATTTTGATGTCCATATGACTCCTATTTGTTGGGTGCGCCACCTACATGTGTTTTAACTGTTTTAAACATTAATAACTTTTCTTCCGTGCCTCTATAAAAATACTGAGTAAAAAATATACATTTCCGTAATTTTCTACGTAAAAAATGTCTCTTCGTAAAAATCGCTACAGGCAACCGTTCTCAAAATATTTAGAATGGAAATAGTCAAAACATGTCATTATTGACAAACAATAAACACGTTGAGTAGGTAGTTATATGACTGAAATAATAAATTTGAAAAAATTTTATTTTTTTAAATTAATTAAATATTATTCTGCGAAAAAATGATGATAAAACAGTTTCTGTTGAACTTTTGACACAAAAACATTTCAAATTTATTATTTCAGTCTAATAACTATTTAGTTAACACGTTTAATTTAAGTCAATGATGACTGGTATTGATAATTTCGATTCCAAATATCCCGAGCACCTTTACTCGTAGCGATTTTTATCAAGAGAACTCTTTTATGTAAAAAACGTCGTAAATGTATACTTTTTTACTCAGTAGTTTTATACAGGTACGGACGAAAAGTTATTAATCTTTAAAACAGTTAAAACACATGTAGGTGGCGCCCCCTAAAAATAGGAGTCATATTGACATCAAAATTAAATTTGTCATGTCAAACAACTCCCAGGCACCAATTTTCATCCAAATATTGACTTTACTTCAGAAATTATTAGGAAAAAATCGAAATTAAAATGAAACTTCTACACCCTGTATCTCCGAAACTAAGCATTTTAGGACATACATTTATACGAACACTTTTACTTATTTTTATCTGCAGAATATGCTGCCGAAGTTTCCGGAATACAATTCCACCCTGTATACAGGGTGAGTCTTAAATAAGTGCAAATATTTACAGGGATCCTAGACCTCAATAAAAGAACCATTATTTTTTTACCGTTTTTCAAATAAATGTGTAATACGAAGTAATTTTATTATACATGGTTTATCATACAATAGGTTTGTATAAATCTGTAGTGAGCTTTTAACATGTATAGTAAGACCTTTCGGTTGCCTAAAATAAGATGATAGAATTCTTTTTTTGACATTTTATTTTTGGACTTACGATTCTTTACCTCTAGCCCATACGATGGAATTTTGATTATACTTCTTGGTGATAGACAATAATCTGGAAGGGTCTAATATATTTTTGAAGTGAATTTTTCTACGCGGGTTTGTAGCTTCTGAATAACGGTCTAGGTAAAGCATCTAGCTCATTTACCAGCTCAGAATTTAGAGTTAGTAACTCGCATTTTCATTGAAGGACACTCAAATTTATTTCAAACCAATAATCAACGAGAATATTCGTATAATTTAATAAAATTACTGTAAATCACTATAAATAATGAATTGTTGTAATGAATCCGGTAAATGATGGAGATAAATAATTGTGATTGATTAAAATTTTATTTTAGGATGAAACTTTTGTTCACAATATTCTGAGAATTCGAATAATCAATTAAATAATGAATGAATTAATTGAGTGGCAATTTGGTTATATAAAATTTAGAGTGACAATTTTGATTATGCAAAAGAAATACGACATATTCTGAGTTTACTGGTTGCCTAACTATTAACATTAATTTAAAAATAAATCCTCAACATGAATATGAATAATGAACAAAACGTTTAAACAAAAACAGACCACTCTAAACAAATAATAAAAATTAATTAATTATAATAAAAATTAATTAATTATATTAAATTAATTACATAGAAACCAACGCCAACCCAGCAGAATATTTTTTCTACTCGTAATAAATTCCCTGAAATAATAATTTCTGAATATTTTTTAAAACGTAACTCGCTATGGAGAAAAATATTGTTTTTATACACGACGATAAAACTGCATTATCGTCTCCCGAAATTAATCCAATTTTTTTGGTTGACGATAAAATACCATTTTATCGTCTTGTATAAAAAATAACTAGAATTAAATATGAAAAAATATAGATGTATATATTTAATTATATTTAAATTAACAAAATAAATATATTTTAAACTATTTTTTTATCAATCAGCTTGATTCATTACTGTGGCCACAGCCAATATTCCCCGCTCACCCCTGCGATTTATACGGTCAGTTCAAATGGGGCCATTTCGATGCCAGAAACCACATCCATGAGAACGTATCCGGGAATATTCCGGTCAGAATTGCCACGACCACTGGCAATTTAGACGGTTTTACGGTCAACGTTCGCCGATAACAAATATAAAAGTCGTCGACTTCAGTTTAAAGGAAACGGTTTCAGTTTAATTATTAAGGTCGTAAATATCCGAGGCTGTTAATAAATTAGGACGAAAAAATCAGCAAGTGTTTTGCTTTTTGTTTTCCATGTTTGGTGTGGTCCTAGAAAATTATTTTATTTTCTAGAACATACTATATCTCTTTCTGAATCTAAAGAAACATACATTTAAACAAAAATCAGCAAAAAATTCATTGATTATGATAAAGCATTCGACAGAGTCCAACATTCTAAATTAATTGAATTCTTGAAGAGAAGGGGGAGGATGGAATGCGGAACAACACCGTCGGCAGCAATAAAAAGAGGGGTAAGACAGAGTTGCGTACTGTCCCCGCTTTTCTTCACTATGTATTCTGAAGATATTTTTTTCACAAGCTTTAAGTGGCTGCGGAATGGGTGTTAAGGTAAATGGGGAGATCTTAAACAACATGAGATACGCTGATGATACGGTTCTATTCGCTGACAGCGAAGCTTCCTTACAAGAGCTGTTGAATAGACTTACAGTAGCTGGGAACAAATACGGACTGAACATCAAAGTTCGTAAAACCAAAGTCATGGTTATTTCTAAAAAAGGACATCAGCCAACAAACATAAAAGTAAACCACAATAATATAGAACAAGTAGTCAAATTCAGGTACCTTGAATGGTGGATCACTGATGATTTGGATCAGAATGTAGAGGTTAAAGCGAGGACAGAGCAGGCTCGTAGCACATTCCTCAAAATGAAACCATTTTTTTGTTTGACTACAATGTAGAGGATCGACGCCTTTGAAATGTGGTTATTTCGTCGGATGCTGAAGATATCTTGGACGTAGCACATGTCAAATGATTCCGTATTACACTGCATAAACCAAGGGAGAGAGAGAGCTTCTAAATATAACAAAGAAAAGAAAATCAGCATACTTTGGTCATATTCTGAGAAACGTCAAATACAATCTATTACACCTTATCATCAAACGTAAAATTGAAGGGGAGCGAGGCCCAGGCAGAAGACAGATGTGGATGAAAAACAAAAGGGATTGGATAGGAATGAATGTCCAAACACTCGTCAGAACAGCAGAAAGACAAGAAGAATTCGCTGTGGTTATTGCCAATCGTTGTTGAGAAGAGGCATCTCAAGAAGAAGAAACAAAAAATCAAAATAAAACTATTTTTATTTTTTATTATTTTGTAATTTTAATGCAGGGCACGATATTTTTAATAGATATATACTTAAATATTTTTTAAGTAATATTCATAATTAACTTTCTAGATTTCACTCCTTGACTTTGCTAAAATTTTCACATAATCCTGAAATATGTGTCGTAATACATTCTCTTTTATGTATTTTTTTTTATGTATTCTCTTTTATGTATTTATTTTAAACTTTTTTGTCTAGTTTTAAATTAAGTAGGTATCTAAAAGTTATTGATAACACTTAAAAAGATAATTAAAAGTAAAAGACAATCAATTTTTCGCACCAACCTAATCCCAGAAATTGCACTTGCCTCGAAAAGGCAGGTCATTAAACTTACTTTGGTTTCTTTGACACTAATTCTATTGACAGCATAAATAATGACGTCGGAATCCGACCTTAATTATGTAGGGTCTTTCTTCTCGTCAGAGTAACGGCATTTTGACGGACGGTAACAGTTTTCTAGTTAGAACTCTCCTTCCACATTGCTTGAATTTAACAGCTCCCCTGGGATTTTCTTGCTTTTATCGTCACTGGTTGTCTGCTTGAGCCAAAAATATATTTTTTTTGCACGTAGGAAGAAAATAATATGCAAAGCCTGTTTAATCTTTGATTGTATAATTTATAAATATATAATTCTATAATATAGAATCTGATTTTTTTGAGAGTTCTTTTCTTTCAGATTTTCTTATATTCTTTAAAAATTTATATTTCTTAAACACCATGCTATGCATTTTTTGCTTATTAATTTCAAAATTCATGCCAATTTATCAAGTGATTTTTGACTATAGCTTTCTTTTATACTAATAAGCCAATCAAATTAGAGAGCTCACTTGGAAAAAAGGGTTGAAAAGCTAATTATGGTCTTGATTTGTTCAGTTGACATGAAAGATAAGTATCCTAGTTTTGCACGGTTACTCGACCGCCGCTCGATACAGGAGGGCCAAAAGTTGGTAAAATTCTTTGACTTTTTCAGATTTTTGCCTATAATTCCGAAATGTTGCGCCCTAGCACAGAATATCTAGCTACGCAACAGAAGCCTCGTTACATGTATAAAACTGTAGGTAGCAAAAGGAGACAGGCTTTAAAAGTCTGTCTCCAAATCAGATATTTTGATGTGGTAGTTTCGCTACTACATAATAGAGGGCAATAAATTTAAAAGAAAACAGTTTTCTACAAACAAAATTTAAAAGAATTTTGTGCAGTGTTGCCATTGTGTAATTCATATCGTAATACTTCCTGATAAAGCCTACCTTCAAATTTGCTACATCATTTAAACATATTAAAATAGATCTTATGAGCTAAATTAAAATCACTTCCTGACGTTTGATTGTATAATTGAATCCTGAATTTTCATTGTAATTCGGCGACAATATAATAAGTATTGTTCTACTATTATGATACCACTTCCTGACGTTCAATTGTGTTCATACCAAGTTCATATTGTATAATCGGGAAAAAACGGCGTTAGCGATAGCTATGAAATGAATATCACTGTCATTTTATATGTAAATTTATATGGGAAATGTCAGCGATCGTTCTTTTCCAGCCAACTGGACGCCGTTTTTTCAGAAGCATATCAAGTGATACCATAATATAGTACTATATTACGATACATGGCGTTCGATTGGGCTTAAACTTGGTATACTATATCTTCAGTGACATTGTAATACCATGGTACCATAGAGCATATAAAGTGGTACCTTCTATAGTACCATATTTGATGGCATAGCAATATTAGGTACATGGCGGCAATAGGGCTTAAACTTGGTATACTACGTATTTTCGGTGACATTGTAATATGATGGTACTATGATGCATATCATCTGGTACCATAATATAGTACCATATTATGTACATAGCGTTCGATTGGGCTTAAATTTGGGATACTACTTATCTTCGGTGATATTGTAATATTATGGTACCATGGAGCATAATAAGAGGTACCATAATATAGTACCATATTACGATACCATTTCCTGGCGTTCGATTGGACTTAAACTTGTTATACTACGTATCTTCGGTTACATTGTAATATGATGGTACTATGATGCATATAAAGTGGTACCTTAATATAGTACCATATTACGATACCATTTCCTGGCGTTCGATTGGGCTCAAACTTGGTATACTACGTATCTTCGGTTACATTGTAATATGATTGAACTATGATGTATATAAAGTGGTACCTTAATATAGTACCATATTACGATACCATTTCATGGCGTTCGATTGTTCTTAAATTTGGTATACTACGGATCTTCGGTCACATTGCAATATTATGGTACCTTAAAGTATATCGAGTGGTACCATAATATAGGACACTATTATGATATCATTTCCTGGAGTTCGATTGGGCCCAAATTTGGTATACTTTTCTTTATAAAGATTTGTTTAATTAATAATTTTAATTTATTTTACGAATTTTAATTTATTGTTCGATGTCGTGACAGCAACTTTTATGCCGAACTAATATATTATTAATTGTACCTGTGTCACTTTTTTAAAATCTACCTAGGTCTATATAAATAACGTGGCAAACGGAAGAAATTTGTTATTATAGTATTTTTTAGTTAGTTAACATTTTTTGTACTGCATTTTAATAAATTATTTCCATTATTATTAAACTTATATTTCATTACTAACGTTCCAGCATTAATAAATATCACTATCAATCGCCCTGTATATTATTAATTTTAAAGGTAATTAAAGGTATTTTCTTAGTTAACATTATAAGGTATAGTGTATATTAAAATGTATATGTTTTGTAATAATATACTTAAAACTATTTTAATAGCCAAAGGAATAATTAATATAAGTGTATTTGACAAGAAAAGAAGAATAGAAAGAAACACATACTGCATTATACACAATAAAAAGAATGGGATGCCAATTCACGTCTTTTGAATCTGGCAACTGTGCATATTTAGCCGAGCTATAAGGCCGTCGACGAGCCGTCGATCCAAAACCGAAAGTTCAAAATTTCTAATTATATTCTGATTATGATATTGTCGCGCCATCTAGTATTCTATTTGTGCAATTTTAGCTCTTTCATTTCGAGTATTTTTCTGTTGCGTAGCTAGATATTCTGTGGCCCTAGCTAATATTTCACTATTACAAAAATTAAAGACTATTAAATGCTAATTTGATGTTCTACAACTTTCATTGTATGGTTTATTATTTAGAATGATCATTCCGTGTGACGAACGTTTGAATGTCACTTTAATGCTTTTATCAGCAAAATTGGTAAGTATCACCATTCTTCATCTTTCGATTTCTACCATACTATACTGGATCTAATTGAACGAATTGGTGATTATTCGCAGAATTTAATGCTCTTTAATTTTTGTAAAAAAAATATCCAAACCAAACCAAATCACGCAGCGTTTCGGAATTATAGGCGAAAATCTGAAAAAAGTCCAAGAATTTTACCATATTTTGGTCCTCCTGAGTGGAGCGTGGGTCGAGCAACGGTACAAAAGGATACTTATCTTTCATGTCAGCTGAACAAATCACGGCCATAATTAGCTTTCCAACACTTTTTTCCAAGTGACTTCGTACAACAGATCTTATTTGATTGGCCTATAACTTTGATATCTACTTTTACTCAATACTTGTTATACTGTAAGATCGAAAAAAAACGGCGTTAGTGATGGCTATGAACTGAAGATGGCTGTCATTTTTTGTATGTAAAATTGTATAGGGGATGTCATCGATCGTAATTTCCAAGCCAACTGGACGCCGTTTTTTTTTCGATTATACGGTACTTCACTGTATGTTATTGTCGAAAATTGACTACACATTCATCTCATAGATCTAGTTCGTGGCATCGAAATGACATTATACATTATTATCACTTGGTAATTGGAATCCTATTAGCAGAACAATAGGATAGCTCCCAACTATTACAGTATTACAAAAGGTACATATCCTATTATTTAACTCTATTACCTTTTGATGATATCAATAATCATTTATGAAATTATTAGAGTGAATATTTAAGTACTGTTAATGTACAGGGTGGGCCATATTGGACAGTTTTAAAGGATTTTTTTTTCAATAGAAGATAACTAATATCGGTGTCTGCAATTTCATTCTTCATCAAAAACATGATGGTAAAAACCGCACATTGATTTCTGTTACCGTTTCGGAGTTACAGAGTGTTTTTTAAAAATGTGTATTTTTAACAAATTGCTGTTAAAAACTTTTTTGTTTCCAAAGCATATTTTTACGTAGAATTTAATGGTTTAATTATACATA
>NW_022147028.1:0-7061 GCF_002938485.1 Sitophilus oryzae
GTTTTTTGCTGGAACTTTGTGACACCCTGTAGGGTGCAGCAGCTGTAGTATAGCTATTGCTAAATCAAATCACATTGTAGCCTCATCTTTTGTAAGAATTTTGTTTTTTTAATCACGACATTATCTCTATTCATATTGGAGATACGCTGCTTTAAAACGAACGTCTCGGAAAAATGCTTTGCAGGCAAAACCGCGACCAAACCAATTCACATGTAAACGCGCAAACTGAAGGCGTGCTCGACGAAGTCTTGGAGGTAGCTGGGGTCCTGTGCTGCAGACAAGCTGTTTTCTTTTAGTCTTCGTTGGATTGTTCTCTCACTGACTTGAGTTCTACGCACGGCTTGTAGCAGATGTTGATTCTGAAACGCTGTAATTCTACGATTTCGTAAAGTATTCAGTCGTCAATTGCATTTGTCTTCCGTTTGCTTCCGGAACCCAGTCGCCTGGTGAAATTTCCCGTTTTCATATACCGATTTCAGGCATCCTGGACTGTTGTTCGAGGTATGCCCAGGGTATCCGACACATAACATTGACTTCGGCCATCCTCAATTAAAGTCATAATACGAGCAACATCCGTCACAGATAATGGATTTTTTTAATTTGACAACCGTTGTTGTCATATTGCAAATACTCATAAAGGCGGAAAATTCACTAAGCCACAAGGTCGTATTTAAGCCAAGTTTTCCTGGCTGTTTTGCAGGTATTTAAAGTATTTTCTGGTACCTTCGAATCTGGGAGACCCCTGTACATTTTATGATCATCCCAAATCCCAATTCCATTTTTTACGATCATACGGCGCCATTTTTCTCTATACACAGAGAAATGCCGTACTTACGACACAAAAAAGAATACAACGCTTTCAGTACCAACGTCTGTCTCCAGCTATCTGGCCGTATCATATTTATATATGTTTATTAGCTGATATAACTCGGCGATAAAAAGGAATAATACTGCACAACGGGAAAAAATAACAACAGCGTATACACAACTCCAAGGAAGAAAGAAAAAAAAACGACAACAACAAAGAAAAAAGAACCGAAACCACATATATAAACGTTTCGAATACACGTCGAGCAGTACCCGATATGTACCAGTATTTCTGCATTGTTCGATTGCCCGGTACAATATAAATCGTAAAGGGGGCGTGGTCGTGTAGCCGCCGCCGCAGACCACTAGATGGCGATAAGCGGCTCGTCGGACAGAGTACCGTACTACCTCCGATATAGTCTCGCGGCTCGGGCCGCGGTTTTGCTGCGTTCATTACGAGTACTCTGACTTTTGACTCCGCAACGCATGGGTACCTGGCCTTATCTGGCGTTTGGTATCTTTCTTGTTTTAATTCGCGAAAAAGATGAGCTTTTCCAATTTTTTACATGTCTTTGCATGTACGTAAAAATACTCGATAAAACACTTAATAATGGTTATTTTTGTATCTAGTGGGCGTAGTGCTACTTTGGTGATCGATACTTGAATTTTTTAAGGTTGCGTAGCCGAGTTGAAAAATTAGTCGAGATCGCCAAAGTAGTTCGCGCACGAGTTGTAAACAACATTTTTTCTACAAACATTGAAATCAGGACATCCCTAAAAATTATTATTATCTATCAACAATAAAATTCAAATATCAAATAAAATTTTTAGAGTGTGAAATACCTGAATCAAGTACCTCTACATCAAAATTGGATAGTGTTTCAAGTCCCAAAACCCCCATATCTCAAGCAAAGTCTAAGTCAAAGTCTCTATCTAGTTTGGAATTATATATTGGTTCGTGTACTGGTTGTACTATTAATGTTAATATTGTAAATAATAACTAGAATATGCATTAGTGTTAAGTTTGATATTTGTTTATTGTTGAATATTTCGAAAAAAATAATTAGTTATGATTTAGTTCTTCAGTTTCCAAAAATCAAAATTCCAAAATCCCATATAATTTACATGCGCGCATTACTTCGCACATCGCTATCAATTCGCGAACCTTGTCATTTTTTGACGTTTGTAGAAAAAATAATTTTTCAACTACAATTAGCTGCAAGAAAACGCAACGAAAATTGTTTTCGTCAAGTTTAAATTGTTATATTTTTCTTAATTTTAGCTTAGCCCTATTTTCATGATTTTTTTAGTATACTGTATACAGGGTGGCGCACCTCATTCGCCTCGGCTGATTATACGAAAACGGAAAGATGTAGAAACGAAATATTTTGTGGGTCTATGTGGGGAGGCAATGTGCACAATTTAAAATTATTTCGATATATACAGGGTGTTTCAGAACTAAGATCCATACCATATTTTTTCTTACGGAACATCCGGTATTTTATTTCATTTTTGGATTCTTGGGGCCAAAAAAGGCATTTATTATAAAGGTTAAATATGTTTAAAATCTTTGGTTTTTGAGATATTTAAAGCTATTTAAATTTGCATGCTACAATAGAATAGATTATTAACACCCTGTACATTACTTTTCAAAATTAATTCTTGTGCTGAGTTTAAAGGTAAAGAAATAAACTCTACTGAAAAATAGTATTGCTTCCTTAAATTTATACAGGGGTATCAAAAATTGCTGATTTATTTTACATAAAAACTTCGTTATTTTAAATAGAACACCATGTATTTTTTATAGTAAATCGAAGCAGATTCAAATGCTCTTTCAAACTATATTAGGGTTTCCTATACCTATCTAGCTCAGATTTTGAAAAAAGAGCAATTTTTCAATAAAATGGCAACTAAGAGGGCTAGTGTCGTCATGGCAAGTTTTTTATTTTTTTTTATGGCAATTTTGCTCTTAAAAATTAACCAAGGCATGTGTTGACATGAGTCAAACAACAAAATATTCAGCAGTCATGGAGGACCATTTGCTGACGAAATTATTGCACAGGGTGTTTTAAAGATATAGTAAAAAACCAACTCTTCGATTACATCTGTATAATAAGTCAAATATTAAAGTTTATAATAAACTGAGTTTACAAATTAAAAAAAAATATTTATATACAGTGTGCTAAAAAAATCAAGGAAATAGGGCTAACATTAAACGCCGGCCTTGTTGCCGAAAAGAGGAAAAAACTTATTTGAACTGCTAGAGACCAGGCCTCCATTCTCCATATTCAACCAGATTTAGCTCCCAGAGATTTTTTTATAGCCAAATGGAAAATATTGGCCAGATTTACCTATTAGCGAAATTATGACGGTCTATTTAAACAAACTTCGAATTTTATTTTTTCTCCACGATACAATAGTAAGAAACACAACCAAATAGCCCTTTTTTATTACTCAGTCACGTGGAAATAACGTAATTGGACAAGCATTTGCTTATTTTCAATGTGCATAATTAATATAATGGTACGAAAATAATAATTGGTAGGGTTTTAGTCGTTTAAAACAAACTTTTATTTGTTCCTTGTACAAAATTAAAGTTTTGAATTTCAATGTAAAACAATAATAAGCAATATTTATTTAAGTATTTCATTCTAACTTTCTTTGGATCAAAAGGTATTTTTTAATATGTCTATTTGTAAAGCAACTTTATACAGAGTGATTTGAAAAATAACATTTAGGAGTATCTGTGAGAAAAAAGTAACTTCAACTTAATGATAACTATCCTCACAATAGGAACTGACCTCAAATCCAAGGGGGCAATAGCGGCAGAGGGCTATATCCTATACTGTCAAACATGATATGTTTACATTTTGCTGGTATATTTTGGGTAGAAAACAAATCAATGTTTATGGTTGGGCTATCTTTTGGAAAAATCTATGAGTAGAACAGTTAGATATTATAAAATACCGTCAAAATACATGGAAAAAATTGTGCAGTGGTATTCTTATTGTATAGCTCTAGCAATATTTGTTTTCCCAAGTTCTTTCAACAATAGACACAAAGAAACGAAATATCGATTTTAATGAAATTCTTCTGGTCTTTCTTCTAAGCCAACGGAAGGTAAGTATAATGCGGCATAGCAATCGATTATAAAAACTGCTATTTCACCCAATATAATAATAACGTAAATTCTTTAATACTGGCTTGGATCAGATAGTAATCTAACAGGAATTAGGTAGTTATATATAATTTATTTGATTTTATGAGGAATAAAATCTGAAATGTCTTTATTTTCCACCAATAAGACACTTTTAATGGAATTAAATAACTTTTTTTCCATAGCAACTGTTAAAATTGCCTTATATCTATCAAAAATAGTAGATAAAATAGTACTTTAACCGCAAGGGTAGATTAAATGATACTCTAACAGCGAGGATAGGTTAAAAACGTTATTTCTTCTCGCACGTTTTTTAATTGCCTTCATTTTTGAAAATTTTTGTATTCCTTTTCATTATTCGGGATTATTATTCGGATATTTATCAAATTACATAGTTTATTTAAATACATTGGTTCATCGGTACATTCTTCTTGGTTATTAAGGGATTTGTTGACTTCGCATTGTCAATTAATATTGTTTTCTTCGATTTTTATAAAAAATATGGTATATAGGCGGGATAAAGGGAAGAAGATCTTTCATGTGTTGCCTTTTAGAGTTGTTACGTTACGTCTATATGAAATGATAAGATTTATTTCCTCGTGCAGTTTTATTCAAATCAGCAAACTGTAAGATATCTAAGTATTTGTAAAGAAAAACAGCACTTATTGATGTAGTAATAGTGAAAATAATGGTAAATCAAACTATACTTTCAGAATCGATAGAATCAGACTTTTCAGATGACTGATATTCTGATTCACTTGGTGCAAATGATTCAGATTTTGTTTCATTTTATCAAAAAACTAATTGTTTAGCTCTAAACCTTAGCACGTGTGTTAAAATCGTGCACAGCGTCAAATTTTATGCACTTGATCCAGAACAGAAACAGACTATAGCTGCTTAATGCGTGAAGTATAACTTTACTTCATTTCTCTAGTGGAAAAAACAATATTTTATAAACGTATAAAGACGATTATCTTAAAATAGTAGGAAATTGGACTTGATCCATTTTAATTCTGACTACTTACTCCGTATATCCTTTAAGGGCATCATACATACAAAACGAATATTATTACAAAGATAGTAAGCAAAGTTATTACTGGTCCCAAAAAAAAACAGTAAACAAATCGGCTTGTTTACCAACACCGCCACTCCACACCGGTGTAAGTACCACCAAGTACCACTTAATCGCCTTCAATTTGTTTTATATAGAATTAAGCCAAGACTTAAAAACGACCCGACGGTGTGGCCAACGGTTACAGACAGATCTTCCATCTCTCCCTCTCTTACTATCCGATAGCGAACGACAAGGGACAGAGAGAGGGATCAAGCGTCTCGCACTTTTTTTTTGTCACTTGATTTACGATATGTCGGCCGCTTCTTCTCTTCAATATTTTATTTGCTCTCTTCGTTCTTGTCTCTTGTTCTTCTTCTTCTTGTGTTTTGCGTTTTTTGGTTTCTCCTTGTGTCATCGTATGGGTGTTTAATTTTATTACTGTACGGTGCAAAGATGGCTCAATTATCGCCAGTATGTCAAAAATGTCACGACGAGTAATAAATATAATTAATATAATTATAAGAGTAGTATGGCTTTATTTTAAAGTTTGCTTAAATTTAAATAATTAAAATTATTTTAACTGTAATTGCCTTAAGTTACTTACTTACTGTCATTATTCCCTGACGAGTATTTTACACGCATCAGAACATGGTTATACGCAAGTCGTTTTCTTTCATGAGCTTTTATGTTTTCTGCCTACCGCACTCCGGACATTCAAAAATCTCATTGCTTTGTTGCCGCTATACTTTTTGGTTGTCGCTGTTAACTGACTTTACAAGTCTTCTCCATTGAGTTCTATTGTGAGCTGCTTCATCCCACTCATTCTGCATTCCCCTTTAAGTGTCCCCTTCTCTACCCGGCCTCCTCTTACCGTCTACAAACTCACAGTAAACCAGAGATTTTGGTATGCGGTTTTCTTGCATTCTGCATACGTGACCAGCCCATCTTAAGCGGGATTTTGTAACATGACATCAATACTCTCGCAGTTGGCTTTTTCAAGGCCCGATACGTTTGAGACATGATGGAACCATCGCATTCTTAAAACAAGTTTGTTGTCTAAGGTGTCTCTGTTTGTTTAATGCGTTAAACCTAACTTGTTTAATGCGTTAAACCTAACCAGGTTTCGCTTCCATATTTTTATGGAATTAGGGGATTATTATTGCTCGGTACACTGCGAGTTTCGTTTTTGTGCTCAAGTCATGATTGTAGAAAACCCTGTCTTTTAATTTCCAGAATCCTCTTGAAGTGCTGCTAATCCTGTGCTGAAATTCAGAATCGTTATTGGCCTTTTCCGACATCAAACTGCCGAGGCTGTTGAATTTTCTGCCGAGGTAATTGTTGTGATCTTCCGGGGGAGTGCACATGATTTTAGTTTTGTCGATGTTCAGCGTAATGCCCAAAGCCTCGTATGCCCAGGTATATGTATGTGTTTAACATTTCTGGTAGTTGCTGTAACGTTTTTGCAAATAGAGCGCAGTCATCAGCGTATTGAAGTTCTGTGATGAATTTTGTACGTGTTTTTGCCCTGAGTATTTTTATGTTTAACAGACCGTCGTCGTATCTGTATCTAATGCCCAATCCTCTTTCCTGTAGTTTGCTGTTCACTATAATGGAGAACGCTACAATGAATATGTTCATCATAGGAAACGCGCTAAGACACATCCCTGTCTAACTCCTGTATTTGTTAGAAAGCGATTGCTCAGTGATCCATAATGGTGACACTCTTGACTTGTTATGGAGACACTGTAAGAAATTTAAAGAAAAATTGACAAAAAATTGAAAAAAAAACACATATATATTTATATGGATAAGAAGGATTTTGTTGCGCAGTTGCGGAATTTGTAGTGAATTTTATATAGGAATAACTTTGACAAACATGTCAATGTAGTATTGAGCAATAAGAAGGATTGGAAGAGCGAAACGCCTGCCCAGCAGTTAAAAGACCATACCATAACTTGGTATACTGATGCTTCCAAAACCAATACGGGAACAGGGATCGGAGTGTTTGGGCCGAGAGCTAATTACTCCGAACCAATGGGCACT
>NW_022147029.1:0-6530 GCF_002938485.1 Sitophilus oryzae
TTGGGGGATCAGTTGAACGAGTGGGATGCGAAACCGCCGGTGCCTAGTAAACAGTTTAGGAATATTTCTAGGCATTTGACGAAATTACACGAGGCTGTGAGTTCAGTTCTTCCTGAAGAGCAGGTATTATTTTGTTTTAAGTATTATATTGTTTGGCTTATCTGCGTTTTTAAATTAGCACATCATTAAGTTGAGGCTTATTTAAAAAAAAATACTTTGAGCTATAAACCAATACATCTGTAGTCGTTAAAAATAGTATTTTTATTCAAGTATAAAAATGGTGTTTTAATGGTAATAATAATGTGCTGTTCTTGCAGTTTTGCTCTATGCGATATTTTTCAAATAAATTCCTGATATACTTACCAGTCCTATAAAAGAAGTTCTATGGAAAATTTAATTAATTTTAAATGTAATTTATAAAGAAAAGGGAGAAAAAAATATTTTAATATTAATTGAAAAAAGAATATGTAAAAAATATGAATTAAACCGAAAATACTTGAAAATGAACTAAATAATTATAATTTTGATTGAAGTAGTCTATCTAGTAGCCTCCTATTATTTTAGAAATTTCAGAGGATTTAGATGAATAGTTTTATTACTGATATTTTTTGATTGGTAATAGATGATGTAGGTAGCAAAGTTGGGAATTGAAATATTTAAAATTATAGATTTTAATTGCTACGTTGTCGTATTGATTACAGTATTAATTTTGCATTCTTATACAGGGTGGCGCACCTCATTCGCCTCGGTCGATTATACGAAAACGGAAAGATGTAGAAACAAAATATTTTATGGGTATACGTGGGCAGGCAATGTGCACAATTTAAGATTATTTTGAAATATGCAGGGTGTTTCAGAACTAAGATCAATACCAAAGTTATATTTTTTCTTACGAAAAAACTACTAACTGTCACTAGAAATTTACCATGAAAACATCGGCCCTATTGGTTACCATTTTATTGAAAAATTGCTCTATATTCAAAATCTGAGTTAGATAGGTATAGGATACCCTAATATAGTTTGAAAGAGCATTTGAATCTCCT
Organism: Sitophilus oryzae; assembly: GCF_002938485.1. Lineage (NCBI taxonomy): Eukaryota > Metazoa > Arthropoda > Insecta > Coleoptera > Curculionidae > Sitophilus > Sitophilus oryzae. The sequence goes on from NW_022147029.1 coordinate 1,044, forward strand.
TCGATTTATTTAAAAAAATACAGGGTGTTTTATTTGAAATAACAAAGTTATTATGTAAAATAAATATTTAAAATAGGCCAGCAATTTTTGATATCCCTGTATACATTAAATGAAGCAATCACATTATTTAGTAAAGTTTATTTCTCTGACTTAAAAGTCAGCACAAGAATTAATTCTGATAAGTATTGTACAGGATGTATTTTTTTTTGATTATAGCATGCATATTTAAATATCTTAAAAACCAAAGCTTGTAAACATGTTTAACCCTTATAATAAATGCCTTATTTTGTGTCCAAGTATCCAAATATGAAATAAAATACCGGGTGTTCCATAAGAAAAATTATGACTTTGGTGTGGATCTTAATTCTGACATACCCCGTACATTTCAAATTAGTTTTAAATTATGCACATTTCCTCCCACATATACCCATAAAATCTTTTGTTTCTACATCTTTCCGTTTTCGTATAATCAACCGAGGCGAATGAGGTGTGCCACCCTGTATAAATGAATGTGAATAATCTCTAGGAAGCCAACCAAACCAGACTGAGTATTTTTTAAAGATTTTAAAATGTTAAAATCCTCTCTACGAACGTTGATTTAAGTAATAATAATATAGTTAAAAAATATATTAGTCCAGTCAGATATATTGCATTGTAATATTATATCAAACGTGTCAATTTTGTTTATTTTAGATAAGCGACATCTATCAAGAAATCCACAAAAACTTCAAGACTCGAATAAGGGATCAGTTGGTGAAAATGAACATTCAGAATAATGGAGGTCCCCAGCACGGGCTGGTCACGTCAGAGACAATTTTTTACCTTCAAACCATGAAAATGCTAAAGGTTTTACCCGAAAAATTTGTTGGAGATAATGCCATGGATGATATATGGGATAGGTAATAGTTTAGCTAAAATTATGTGAATAAAATTAAATTTAAAGTGAATATTTTATGGAAGGTAATATGTACAAGGCATTGACAGAAAAAAAATCCATTAAATTACCTATTTGATGTATTTAAATGTATATGAGTTGAAGTTGCAATATTTTATAAAAAATTAGTGTACTTGGTTTGCCTTGAATATGAGTGTAGTATTTATGTATGTATTTTTTGATACACTTCTATTCTTTATTTAAACTAGAGTGGGCACACATTTTAAGAAGTAGCCAGGAGCGACATCATATTTTGCCAACAATGCCGCGCGAAATAATTCGAAATATTATTTTTTGTAGCGTATAGTACTCGCAAAACATTTTCCGATGCACGTCATCAATCATATCGAGATAGATACGAAAGTCTAAAAACCTGACTAAATGAAATTTTGGCAAAAATGTTTAAATTTGTTGCATAATTTAAGATACCGAGCAGCTCTTTATTTTACTTTACAGAGCAAATGATTGTAACAGATTTTATTTAGATTAAAGCTGCAAAAATTAGTTTAAACCGAATTCTATTATCGCTATGTTGGTCATATTACGGCGTGTTATTATCGCAATGCTGTCCTTTATTATTTGACAATTATTATCCTAGTGTCAGTTATTATTTTGTATAATATCGTGTTGTTTTTTTGCCTATTTTCATAGTCTTTTTTTAAAAATTGCATTTTTAAGCACAAACACTTCTTTTAAGAACTAAATATTCAAGTTTTTGTATTGCATTTCTTGAAATAGTGTGTTGAAAATATGCCGAAGCAAAGAGCTTGTAGCTTCCCTGTTTTTTAAATCAATTTTGAAGGAGAACGTGACAATAAAGGTCCTTTATTAACCTTGATTGCAGTCAGAAAAGTAAGTTTGATTGATAAGCACATTATACCACTTTCAAAGTTAGTTTTTATTAAATTCTGTGATTATAGTTTGTGCATTAATAGCCATCTTACTTGTTATTACCAATTAGGGCGTTGTAAGATGTACATCAATAAATAAATAACCCATAATAACGCTTATAATAATCTTCATAATGGACTAGTTTTTGCCAATATGTAATAAGTAAAATAAGCTATAAAACAAATAAATCAATTAATCACTAAAATATTAGTTATTAAATTAAAAATAAAACGTAAAACTCTTTAAAAAATTATGATTCATCTCATAAATCCATCACAATCTGGCAGCGCTGTCGCCATCGCTTTTCTCTCAAAGTTGATCACGTGCATCGGAAATTGTTTTGTGATTACCATAGAATAAAAATATCTAAGCTGGCGCTCGTGAATCACCGAACCGTCGAACCGCAAACAAGGGGCGGTCGCTATGCGGACTCTCCTGGTTCCTTAAAATGCTCCCAGTCTACCCTAGATATAACGAACTAGGAACTGTTTATGATGAATTATTTAGTATTTTTACATATATCATATAAAGACTGACAATCGTTAATCTAGCTCAATTTAAGAAAATAAATTGTTGATTGTTGTTAGAAGGTGGCAAATTATTATACATAATTTGCTTAAATAAATTGAAGAAAAAAGTATTATTATATTTGTGACAACGCCCGGGTGAATCGAGACGTCGACGTCGGTTTCCGGTACTCCACCTAAGGTAAGCGACGTTAGAGGATGTAAAAAACGCCGTTGTGCTTTTTTCCAAGGTAATCCTATAAAATTTACAAAGACCTATTGTTCCTTTGCCAAATCGGATGTTTCGTGAGTAAGAGTCGATTTATACACTCGCTAATTCGGTAGGCTATTAAATAGCTGAAGACCGCGGTTTGGAATCCGCGTTAACCAATTTGGCACCATCTGGAGTAACACTGACAGCAAAAAGAAGACGCTAACTTAAAATACTTTAATATTATATTTAGAAAACAGCAGGTTTAGTCGTGACTGACTAAGTTAAGAAAAAACTCAAAATTTAAGCCAAGATGCAGTCAATAATCGCCATATAGGCTAATAAAACTACTTTTTCAATTTGCCAAGATTTCGAGAATTTTATTCTCATCATCAGGTTTGGTTGTAAATAATAATTTTTCCTTGTGTTTCCAATGTCAGATGATGTTAGCTTTTAAGGCCTTATTGTGCAGAGGATGCTATTTTGCTATTTGACTCATTCAAACTAACCTGATGATGGGAATAAAATTATCGAAAGCTTGACAAATTGAAAGAGTAGTTTTATTAGCCTACTTGGTGATTATTGACTGCATCCCCATTTAAATTTTGAGTTTTTTTTAATTATATTTACATGTAAAATAATCTTTATATACACAATTTGGAAAACTGACTTTCGGTGTCGATTTCCGCGTGTAAGAAGAGCACACTGAATTTGTTCAGTTTAATGAAATGTACTGAACAAAGAGAGAATAGCAAAAATGTTACCAAATTCGTAAAAAGAGCATCGAATAATGTAGTTATATAATATACATACCGTCGCATTTTATCATCTCAAACTTACAAGATTCCTATAATGATATAATCCCCATTTTTACTATGCACTGATACATCGATTTGATGCTTTCATGCACACATAGTGAGTATGGGGTTCGTCGATGCGATTCGTTGATATTTGTTCATTTGGAAATGCGTCCATTATGTGTTCGTAATATTTCTTTTGGTGGCTCGTCCAAAAACCGTCATTCTGCCGAACCGCCGCACAACCCGTGTGCACAATCGCATTGACGCATCGACAAACCGCATCAGTGCATAGTGATTATGGGGCTTTACTCCTAAACATACAAATACCGACCTAAGATACTATATTGCCAAGCCTGTATATCTGATCTTATTAATGAAGGATCATTTTGATTGAACATTTAGATACCATGGGGCCTCTGGTATCTATTTTCCTGGAATTTTTTTATATAGCCATTGCTTATGAAAAATAATCCTTGTGATCCTGTTAAATCTGACCTAATAAAGATCCACCATGACGTCATATTTGATTTACTAACTAACCTCGCTTTTTTCACGAAAGACAATATTTCAATACCAATGTGTTCAGGGGTATTTCCGATACTATATACCTACTACACAGCCGACTATATACGTTGATGACATCACGAAAAAGCTGTTTGGCGTTGTTATTTCGAGGGTTCCTGTACTTCCCCCCAAATTGTTAACCATGGTGCTTTCAGAATGGACATTCTTATTAATGATGCATCAAGACAATCATAGTATGCCAGGTCATTTTCTCTTTTTATTTATACATGTTTTGTCATTTTTTTAATAGTGTTTTGTTTTTCGTTGGTCAGACAAATTTGTGTACAAGTAAAAACCCACTGAGAAGTTGGAACGTCCCGTGTCCCGTGGAGTGTAAACCCTCTAGATAAAATGTATACATGCTGGGCCATTTTTATTTAGATTTATACATGTTACATTTTTTTAAGTTTTGTTTAGTTATTTTAAATAGTTCTTGTTATTTTTAAATAGTGTTTTGTTTTTCGTTGTTCAGGCAAATTTGTATACAAGTAAAAACCCACTGAGAAGTTGGAAAATCCTGTAGAGCGTTAACAGTGTATGTAAACCTTCAGGGCGTTTTACATAAAAGATATAAATCCCGAGATATCTTTTTCTTTTTATTTATACACATCTTCCAATTATCTTTTTTTTTTTTAATTTCGTTTAGATATTTTAAATAGCGTTTGTTTTTTTGTTTGCCAGGATATTTTTTTTACATTGATCTTTTTTTAATTTTGTTTAGATATTTTAAATAGTTTTTGTTAGTTTATAAATGGTTTTGTTTTTTGTTTGCCAGGCAAATTTGTGTACAAGTAAAAACCTATTAAGAACTTGGAAAATCCCGTGGAGTGTTAACAGTGTGTGTAAACCCTTAGGTCGTTTTTCATAAAATATATAAATCCCGGGATATTTTTTCTCTTTTTATTTATACATGTTTCAGTTATCTTTTTTTAATTTTGCTCAGATATTTTAAATAGTTCTCTTTTACGTTTGTCAGGCAAATTTGTACACACGTAAAAACCCACTGAGAAGTGGGAAAATCCCGTGGAGTGTTAAAAGTGTGTGTAAACCCTTAGGGCGTTTTACATAAAATATATACATGCCGGGATCATTTTTCTCTTTTTATTTATACATGTTACAGTTAGCTTTTGTAATTTTGTTTAGATATTTTAAATAGTTTTTGTTAGTTTTTAAATAGCGTTTTGTTTTTTGTTCGCCAGGCAAATGTGTGTACAACCCACTGAGAAATTGGAAAACTCCGTAGATTGTGAACTCTTACGGCCTTTCACATAAAATATACATTTAGAGTTTTCTGTTTCAATGTCAATAATCCCGGTTTTTTTAGAAATTTATATGTATTTTCATAAGTTTGGGGCACAATAGATCTTTAAGGTCGCAGTGATGAACTCTCATTCATAAGTTTATTTTTTGAAATTGTTCAATTTTTTGAGTTCAGTTGTGTCCATTTAAAATTGAAGTTAGTTGCAGATAGTTGTAGGCATTAAAATGTATTTTAATGCTATTTTTTGTTAATACTTGTTCGATTTAAAATCTGTAGAACTTTAGGGGTCTTTGATTTTGTCTAAATCTTTTACTTTGGGT
>NW_022147029.1:6538-44031 GCF_002938485.1 Sitophilus oryzae
TAGATAGCTGTTCTGTGACTTGTGCGTTGAACTTCTTCTCAATATCGTTAAACTGACCCACAATAGAATTTCTCAAAATACCAGCCCACACGTTCAATTTCTGAAAGTTTTGCGTGTACACCTCGTGAAAAATCTATTGTTGGGTTGTCCTCAACCCAGTACCGACAGTTGTGCCGATTAACTACACCGTTCAAAAAGAAAGTACACTCATCCGAAAAACACACATTAAATAGGAAATTATTATCATTCGCCACTCGTTTCACTCATAGTTTCACAAAATATAGTTTCACACTAGAAAATAGTTTCACACTTCGTTGAGTTCTTGTACAAACTGAATTTTGTACGGGTGGAACTTGTGTTTTTTTAATATCCTTTGGACACTTGTACGATTCACGCCGGTCTCATTGGCTAATTTTCTTGTACTCAGCGTACTATCCATGGCAACTTGACCCAAACGAATACCTCCATAGCTTTATTTACTACAGGCTGTGCCTCTTTTTATTCATAACGGAACCAGTTTCAGGAAATTTTGCTACTAACTCGCGAACAATTTTGCCATAAAGGTGTTTGTCAGGATAGCGTACATTGAATATGTGCGCAACCCGATACATTTATTATTATTAAAACAAAGTTCGATTATTTCCACTTTTTCTGCAAGTGAGTACACCATAATTGTTAAGAAGTTTAACGATATTGAGAAGAAGTTCAACGCACAAGTCACAGAACAGCTATCTAGCAACTACCGCACCTGATCGTTCAACCTTGTCACAAGTGAAAAAATGCGTAAACATCTAGAAATAATAAGAAAAAACAGCAAATTGGTCGAAGGAATTTATCCTTATTATTTACTCTGATAAATGTTTAAATAAACTTTTCAAATTTCAATGCTTCATATTTTCTCAATGATGGGAAAATATAGAGAATAGAAAGCTCTTTTCATTTCCGCGCCACTTGACCCCCCTTTCCATTTGAAATAAGTTGGGGGATGATACCCCCGCTTAGAAGGTTGAAGATTTTACAATCATTTTTGGGGCAAAAGTTGTCCCCCTCACAAACAAAATTGACGTGTTTTTGAATTTTCTGAAAAAAAAATTACTCTGGCCGTTATGCCTTGCGGAACGTTTTCGATGGGCCACCCTGTATATATGCTGCTGTAAATGTCCGAAATGCGGTAAAACGTAGGACAAGCGCGCTAAACCTATGATTTACCAAAAGCATTAACTAATTAGGTTAGCCTGGTTATTTGGAGGGTGTTAATGCATTGGTTAGCCTGGTTATTTGGAGGGTGTTAATGCATTATTTAGCCCGGTTATTTGGGGGGTGTTAATGCATTGGTTAGGTGGTTATTTGGTGGGGTTGGTTGGTTTTTACTACCACTTGCTTTTGGTAAATCCTAGATTTTACCGCATTTCGGACATGTAACATATACATTAGATCATTACATATTATCTATTTGCTTTAACGGTTTGAAAAATCAACCAAAATTCCCCACTCCCTTATTTGTTAACTTTTTCAAAAATGTTTTTAAGAAGATAGAGCATATCTTTGTATATATATATATATATATATATATATATATATATATATATATATATATATATATATATATATATATATATATATATATATATATATATATATATATATATATATATATATATATATATATATATATATATAAACAGGATTTGGTTTAAGTATTTAATACTCATTTCCAACTACAGCCTATTGTTGCCTTCCTGTTACCCTACGCCACACATCTCGATTTAGAGCGTCATCAGCTTCTAGGTTACGAGCTTCCATTGCTTCCGTAACCGTTCCGTTCCAGGATTTTCTAGGTCTACCTCTCTTTCTTCTGCCCTGGGAAGCCCATTGAAAAACTATTTTTGGCCACCTGTTCTCCGGCATACGCAGAACATGTCCAAACCATTTTAAGCTGGATTTTTCGATTCGATCCAGTACTGTCTCCTCCGATGCATTCATGATACGCCTGACCTCGATGTTTGTCTTTTTTTCCATCCTAGATATACCTGCACTTCTTCTAAGGTAGTCCATTTCAACAACTTGGATTTTGCGCTTCGCGTCTGCACTCAGAGTCCACAGCTCAGAACCATAGCAAAGAACTGACTCCACCAGTGTTCTTCCAAGTCTCTTTTTAGTTGTTGCAGATAAGTTTCGGTCCCACCAGAGGCTGTTAAGACATCCAATAACTTGTTTGCTCTTCTGAATTCGGGTTTGTATTTCTTCTTCGCCCAAACCCTCGTTGTTGATAGTAGCACCCAGGTATTTAAATTTGTCTACTTGTTGAATCTGGACGTTATCATTAATGAAGACTTCCAAAACAAGCGTTGGAATTGACAGCTAAGTATTCGGTCTTCTTTAGACTAACCTGAAGTCCCCATTTGTTGTATTCTTGATAAAGCCTCTTAGTCATGAACTCTAGATCGTATGAGTCCTGCGCAATCACGACCTGATCGTCTGCAAAGCTCAGGGTAAATAGTGTGTTGTCCCCAATGGGTATTCCCATACCTTGACATTTTGTCTTCCATTCCCTAAGGGCTACTTCGACGTAAGCGTTGAAGATCAGAGGAGATAAGCTGCATCCTTGTCGCAACCCTTTTGTGGTGTTAATTGGATTAGATAGCCTGTGTCCTATCTTAACGTACGATTCATTTTCTTTATATAGCTCTTTATTATCTTAAGCAAAGGTCTATCTACTTCTAAGGTATTCAAGACTTCCCATATCTTGCTGCGGGGAATAGAGTCGTACGCTTTCTCCAAATCAATAAATGCTAGATGGACTTCTTGATCTACTGCTATCTTTTTTTCCATCACCTGCTGCAGGACAAAAAGGTTATCTGTGCAAGATTTCCCCGGTGTGAATCCGCTTTGGTCTTCCGAGATTTTGTCACCAATACTGTCCCTGAGCCTATCCTGTAGCACCTTTCCAAAAAATCTGCTGACCAAACTGTTAATGCTTAGGCCTCTATAACAAGTGGGGTCGTTACGATTTCCCTTTTTAAAGATGGATACTATGTGAGCCACTCGCCATTCTCGGGGTAGTTTACTTTGCAGGCAGCACTGGTTATATCTTTGTGCCAGCATATCTTTGTGCCAGTTTATATATTTTTGAAGTCAATTTGATCAAAGTAGAAAATAATTAGTACTGCCCTATAAAGGGTTATTTATTACTTTTTCAACATTTCAAACTACATTTTTTCAAACATGTCAATTAAATAGCTGCACACACAATTTAATATGTTTTAAATATCAAATTTACAGATGCTAAAAATGATAATATTGCTAGCCCAATAGCAAACAAGGAAACCGCAATATTACCGAAACATCTCTACTTTGTATGATGTTTTAATAATGATATTTTACCAAATGTAGACAATAACTTACAAGAACCTGATCTAATTTAAAATGCGTATCAATTGTTTTCTCAATAACAGATACATCTATCAACATTAGCGTTACACGTATTTCTGCTCCAAATAACGCCAACTAGGATCGAATATCGTTATTTATTTAAGACCATACCAACCCATTATTACCCGGCGCAACTAAAATGTCGAAACCTTCCAGCGCACAACCATTTACGATTTTTCAGACATTCCTCCGTAAATATAGTTATCGAGCATAGAACAGCATTATCTATAATTACGATAGACTCGTACAACGGCAGCAGCTACCAGCGCGAACGTTTGCAAAAATCGCATTGCGCAAAACTGCTCACTCTACCTCCGCACCACACCATCCATTCCTCATTGGAAACCGTTTCACAAATCTTTCCTATTTTATCGTCCCTCTTCGTCACATGCATTAAATTCCTCAGACTTTCTCTCTCAGTTCTTAACCCCCTCGAAGATAACCTAGCCACTCCCCTCACCCCCTACCCAGATCTAGTGACCATCATTAGAATAATTATATTCGGATCTCTGAGTGCTGCGAGCGGCTGTGGCGGGAGAGGCACGAAGCCCAGACGGGCGTTTGTTTCTTCACTCGCGATGTTTCTTCACCTCGCACCAGATCGGAGAAGTTCAAATGGTACCCGTATATGTAGGGAGTACCGTGGCGGTGCTCTGCGGTGGTTTGGAAAGGCGCGCGAAATGTATATCGATCAGGTTTGAGGCTCGGTCAAAAGTATTGAACGAAAATCATTGATTTTTTTGAATCTGATTTTTTACGATTATTTTTTTTTAAATCGGTTGATAAATATTGTTTTTTTGGAGACTATTATTGAAATTTTTGACGTGTGTTGAACGGAATTGAAGATCTTTGATAAGGAAGGCACCAAATTTAATCTTCAAGGTAAGTGCAAAGTATATTTTTAATTAATAAAAGTTTCACATTTAATTCAGTTATTTGATTGATTTTTTTCTTCATTCTTTTTATATACATATATGCCAGTTTCCAATTCCAGTTTCCAATTCTTTTTATATACATATAAGCCAGTTAAGCCATTGATTGAGTTGATCATTGATTTATGAAATTTAAATAATAAAATTATTATTAATTTTTTTTTATTATTAAAACACTTTTTGTTAATCATATTTTTTACTGAGTTTCTGTAAAATAATCATTTAATTATGAAGTTTAAAATATAAAGAATATTAAAATATTTAGTTATAATTTTATTAAAGATTAATTATTAATAAAGAAAAATACATAAACATAAGACTGTTGACTTGTTCTAAGCTAAGTACTATTCTTTCTTTTTTCGTCTAAAATACTTGATTTAATATAATATATCTAAAATGTTAAAAATAAAATACAAAATTCATTGTACAACTAAAAAGATTTAAATTATTTTTCGATAAATAGTTTGATGAAAAAATGTTTACTTAAAGTTTCAAAGCCTTATTCCATTAATTAAAATTATAATATTTATTTGTTAAGAAGAAATACAAAGTAAACAAACATTAATAAAGAAAATATTTTTATTATTGTACAGCTGCAATAATAAAAGTAAAACATTTTTAATTTGTTTCTTATTACAACAAAATAATATCATGTAATATAAAATGTTTAAAAAAAAACAGAAAAAACATGATAACTACAAAATGTGGCTTTTATTAATTTAATGCAAAGAGGAATATCCTTATGGAAAAAATATAGTATATAAAAAAAATAAAAAATAGAAATACTTAAAAATTAAAGCTCGATGTCTTGCTAGTAAATAGCTCTAGTTTGAGATTTTAGTAAGCTAGTTTGTAAGTTTCCTTGTAATGTAATAATAATACAAGGAAATTATTAGAGATGTAAAAAGTTAACTATTATATGTTCTTAAATAATACATATATATTTTAATAGCAAATAATGTTAAATTTAAAATCTAACTCACTAGCTAATATTTCTAAAAATATTATCCAACGAAAATTGGGGAGACATCAACAGTCGAATAGACAACGAACCCACATAGTTAATCGGCTCAAACATATGAATAGCACGTATTATATATTTTTTATATTATCAGATGCTTTAAGATTACATTACAGTATAATCAAAAAAGGTGCCGTCAGAGTTGGCTTGAAAATGAAGATTGCTCTCATTTTATATGTAAAATTATATCGGGAATGTCATCGACCGTAATTTCCAGGCGAACTTAACGCCTTTTTTTTCGATCATACTGTATTTTCAGAAGTATATAAAAATGTCTATAGGGTGGGTCTTAAATAAGTGCAAAAATTTTTTTTAAAAGTTTTTTGAAAAAAAATTGATTTTTTTAAACTAAAAACCATAATTTCTTGATAATATGACAACATAGGTAGTAGATTAAATTTACATGAATGAAAACCAAGTAGTTCTCAAAATTTAAGCAAAAAAAATATATTTTTTTGGAAATATTCAATGTAAAATAACTTGGTTATTTTGGACTCGTTTTGAGAAACGGTAAAGAGAAAATATATTTCTTTTATCGAGATCTACCAGCCCTGAAAATATTTGCACTTTTTTAAGACTCACCCTGTATTATTAAAATATCTTATTCAGATATTTATTTTACAATAAATTAATACGAAATTAAGAATAAAATTGAAGTTCTATCTTCAATACCGTCAATTTCATAAACATGTTAATAAAAATTTTGGAGACATCAACAGTGGTATAGACAAGAAACCCTCTTTAAATTTTAACATTACTCATAGGACTTATTCGGTAATGATTAAAACATTACCCTTAAAGTAAACACAACGGACATTTTTTTATTGATAAAATTAATATATAAAGAATAAAAACATAAGTCAAAGTAAAATTAAAATAGAAAAACACAAGAATCAAAGTACAATAAAATAGTAAACAATAAAAAAAGGCTGCAAAAATCAAAAGCATAAATTTTGTAAAATTCCTATTATCTTTTTCTACCTGAATTTGAATTTTATTATCTCTAATTTAGTTTAATTAGCATATACAAATATGTTTTTTCCTGTCGTATCTTTCTGTAACAGCTAATTTGTATATTTCAACAAAAAAAAATAGTGTTGGCAACAGAAGAAAACTAGTATATTTATTTTTGACTTTTTTCCAAAATTATTATGTCAGATCCTTATTTTTACTTAGACTCCGTATGATCGAAAAAAAGCGGCGTCAAAGACGGCTGGGAAATGCCAATCTATGACAATTTTGGCGAAGCCAATCCCTAGACGATATTTACTAAAAATTGACATAAAATTTGTCAAAAATTAACGCTTATGTTACAGAAAGATTAAAATAGGCTGGAACGTTTCCAGACACACAAATCCATTTTCAAAAAATATATTTTTTAAAAATATTTCAAAAATTTTAAAAAATACCAAGTAATTACGTCTAGGGCTTGACATCAAAAAAATTATCATCGATTATTATTCCTAGCCGTCTTGGGCGCCGTTTTTTTTTCGACGGTATGGTATTTACTGAGATATATTATATTATTTAAGTGCATGGTTATTTTATAAAAAAAAACTAATATATATTTTACTTATACAGCTTAGTTGTATTAAGCCACAATTAAACATCATACAGTAGCGAACCTCTAGATCGTTAAAATTTGATAAACGCACTCTATAAAACTAAAATTTGCATCGCCGTAATTAAGTTAATACGAAATGTTAATTTTTTTTCATTTGTTTTATGTTTAATTAAAAATATACGCCCGGTAACTCTCGGAATAAATTTAGTCTATATTTCTTCTTTTTTGTTTCGTTCTTGTGCAGTTTTATTAAGATTTGCACCTTTTTAAACCTGAATTAGCTCCAATTACTGCCACAGGGGTGAATAAAATTACTTAAAAGTTTATTAACGCTTTTTATAAAGAAGGTGTATTGATTTAACAGTGTTTGACATGACGATTTAAAAACTATTTTGAAAATTTATGAAAAATTAAATTATGCAGTAAGAAAATTGGCTTGCGTTGATGCCAAACTGTAAATAACTCTTCCATTCATATATATAGTTCATATCAAATAAACTTTTAATCACGTGATTAAGTTGACAGGCACAGTGTTGCCCACTTTTACATATTTTCTTTTAATCAAAATATTTTAGGAAACAAAAATAAATTGATTATAAATATATAAGTAGTTATTCTTTTCATCAACAAAACTCACCTACTTAACTGCACTTAAGGGACAAAAAGGGCCATAATTAACGCTTTCCCGTTCAAAATATTGTTATAATAAAATTGCAATGATTTTTTTACGGCTATTATATTATCTTGTACACTTGGAACTAAAAGAGGCTTAAAAAAGAACAATATATGACCGCAAGGTCTGCTAGTAAAAATTTTGAAGCTTAAATACCACAATATAAATCATGTAAACCAAAACCTCGTATTCAAATTCAGGTGGTAGCTCTGCTGTAAAAATGTCAAGGCGCCACATTTATTTATTTATTTCCTGACATTGTCATTCGTTTTGACGTTTTAGTTTTGTATTACGAGTTTTTGGTTAAAATGAATTATGTTGTGATACTTTAAGTTGAAACATTTTTACTAGCAGACCTAGCAGTCGAACGTTGTTCTTTTTAGAACCTTTTTTAGTGCGAAGTGTACAAGATAGCTTAATAACCGTAAAAAACTCATCGCAACTTTATTAGAATATTTTGAACGGGAAAGCGGTAGTAATAACCCTTTAAGTGCTGTTAAGAATGTGAGTTTTGTTGATGTAAATAATGACTAAACAGTCATGTATATAAACATATACACACACCGGAAAAGTCTAGGGATATTACAATTTTATCAAGCCATCGTCAGTAATTTTATTATTTGCATTTCTGATATAATAAAATTAAAATAAACAAATAGTTTACAGGACGTATTGGAAATAAAAATGCAAAATTTACCGAATTTTTCAAATTTACCTTGATTTTTATTGAATTCAAAGAAACACACACATTTTTTTTAATTCTAAACTGTGAATTAAAAAAAAAGATAAAACCAATTTTACTTAATAAAGGGTATAGCCTCCTCTACTGTTCATTACAACCCTACATCGTCTCTCCATGCTCCTGATCAGGTTGTCGATCTCTTCTTGAGGTACAGCCTGCCACGCTGCATTCACGGCCAGAACCAGATCCCTACTGGTTTCACGAGGCATACCCATTCTCAAAATTCTTCTTTGGACCGCGTCCCATACGTGCTCGATGGGGTTGAGATCAGGAGATTGTGCCGGCCAGGGTAAGATGTTTAATTGATGATCATCGATAAACTCACTTACCACTCTGGCTGTATGAGGCCGTGCATTGTCATGCATGAGAATGAAGTTTCTCCCAAATTCATTGGCATATGGTAACACGACAGGCTCAAGAGTTAAATCACGATATGTGATTCCTGTTAGAAACCTCAAAAACGAGATCGGTTTTTCGGCCTAACTGGACTCTTCCCCAGACTATAACAGTTCCACCTTGATAAGGGTGCACTTCCTGAACATGATCCAACCGAATAAGATTTCCTGGTTCTCTCCATACCCTAAGCCTAATCCGGATGAATTCCAAAGCGTGACTCATCCGTGAAGAGAACATTGGCCCATTGTTCATTCGACCACTGAAAATGATCTTAAGCTCACAAATATCATACCTCTCGATTTCCTCTCGTTAAGGGTTGCTCCAGGGACGTCTGCTTCTTAAGTTGACCTCTCTTAATCTATTGCGAACAGTGTCAGGACTAACGGTTACATTATGTGTTTTCTGGAGAATTAAACTAAGCTCTGGTGCTGTAAAAGTCGGTCGGCGTCGAGCATTTAATTGTAAAAAATGATCTTGCTGAGGGGTAGTAATGCGATGTCAGCAACATCACCACTTTCACGGTAGCGTGCACTTAATCGCGATATTACACTCTGCGTTGCATTTAATGCTCTAGCTACGTCGATTTGGCGCATTCCAGCTTCGAGCATACCCATGGCCCTTAGCATTTCGTCTCTGTTAAGATGTCTACGTTCCATAATGTCGTTTAATACTAAACAGAGTTATTTGAATGAATTCTGGCCAGTTATCATAAAAACATAGCCAGTACAGGTTAAATTCGAACAATTGATGCTAGGTGCTTTTTATACATTTGACAAAAAATGCACAAACACTTCTGCAAATATCCCAAATTTAGAAATAACTAGTGTGACTACTTCGTTTCAATCGAAGTAGAGAGAATCGGCCTACAAATATGTGGTTGTTTATTCAAAACATTTATTTTTAACATTAATAAAATGATATCCCTAGATTTTTCCGGTGTGTGTATTTATAATTAATTTATTTTTGTTTTCTAAAATATTTAGATTAAAAGAAAATATGTAAAAGTGGGAAACGCTGTGCCGGTCAAGCTTAATCACGTAACTAAAAGTTTATTTGATATGAATAATAATATATACACAACCAAACTTATATGGAATCATCTATTATTTTTCATAATTTTTGAGATGTATGAAAATTTTATGTTTATGAATAAAACTTAGTCGTTACCAATGACTTTTAATGAAAAATAATCCATATAGCAATAAAAAAAATTACTTATAATGAAAAATAAACAAAATGGTATTTTTTGGTTTCTGAAACGAAATTAAGATTTAAATTTTTAATGACCAATAAGCATAAACAAAAAGAAAATTGATAATTTTAATATTCCTTGTTGCCACCTCTAGCCCTTATGCAAACTTTTATCCGCGCTGGCATGCTTCTTATTAAATTATCCACGTTGTCTTGGGGTATGTTTTCCCATTATGCTAATGCTGCATTAATAAGCTATGCGAGATTTTCTGGATTTTTTCGACGAGCTCTAACCCTGCTTTTGAGCTAGTCCCACAAGTGTTCGATAGGGTTTAGATCTGGTAAATAGGCAGGCCAATCCAAAACTATGACACCTTCCGTTTCAAGACATTCTCTAGTCACTCTGCTGGTATGGGGAGGTGCACTATCGTGCAAGAAGTTAAAATTATCCCTAATTGCAGCTCTCCAAAGACTAACGATTGGTTCTAGCACCAAATTAACAAATCTCCGACCCGTTAAAATTTGCTGAAGTGGTAACTATGGAGTTTTTGCTTCTAGTATAATACCTCCCCAGAATATTACAGTTCCTCCTTTATATCTTGGTACAGATTTGGCAGCCTGTAGTCTCGCTCGTCTTCCTGGAGCTATGAGAACCCGAATTGGATGGTTATCTGATCTTAGGCCAATTCTGGTCTCATCCGAAAAAAGAACATTTTGCCAATTTTCAGTTATCCAGTTTTGATGTTGAAGGCATCAATTTAGCCGGTCAATTTTATTTTGCCGAGATAACTGTGGGATCCGTAACTCTCTCCTACTGTAAAACCCTCGTGCACGAAGCTTTTTTCTTATAGTTTCAACTGAAATGTTCACACTTGTAGCTGCCAGAAGTTGTCTTTGTAGCTCTGGATGAGAAACATTGGGATTTATTCCAGCAATTTAGCACACAAGGCGGTCTTGTTGTTCAGTTGTGACTCTCTGACGACTTTGTATGCATATAAGTTTGGTTGTGTAGTTTATTTGATATAGAATATTTTATTTTTCAAAAATAAGGCCGACTATACTTGGAAAATTCTTTATAATTTTTTTGCCATTTTTTAATAAATACCTTTTGTAAAAATGTCCACGATATAAGGTTTATTCAGACGTATTTCGTGATACGTTATTAAACAGTGTGCGGCCGTAATTAGAATGTCGCGATGTATAATTTCAGGCTAAGTTGCCGAGCTTCGAGCTTCGTACCATGAATAAATGGAAATTAAATGAACCTGCAACGCTTAATTCGCTCTATTCAGCCATTACGTATTATGATAAATAAGCCAAGTGAATTCACTTCCTCTCATTATTCAATCAACGATGTCAAATTAGAGTCAATCATTTTTATAATAAGCATTAAAAGTTACGTTAGTACTCGTAAAGGAAGAATCTTTATATCAGAGATTTTTTTCATCTAATTCAATCTAACCCACTTCAATAAAAACAAAGGTTGATTTTTTTTGACTTTTGACATTTTCGCATATGGTTTATCTGAAATTATAACATGCGATTCAAAACCAAAATTTGACTCGAAATACCAAGTGTTTGGTATCAAATTATTCGCAAAAAAATGCTTTTTCCAAATATGTTAATACCACCCTCGTTCCATTTGGAAAAATTGAGATATGATTAAAAATACGATTTGAGCAACTGACCAGAACAAGAGACACTAAAAACATTAGACAGTCAAATCTATTTTTCCAAAGCCCCTTGATTAAGAATTAGTGTTTTTAACATAGCCATGGCATTCCGGATTAAATTTTTAAAATTCGATTTTTTTATTAAGCAAGAATGTCAAAAGTTGACATATGATATGTCATTCTACTCCGAGAACGAGGGGTAAACACCTGTGGATTTCTGGTGTACACCTATATGGATTTCCGTGTATTTCCATGGATGTCTGTGGATTTCCATAGATTTCTGTGGATTTCAATGGATTTCCGTGGATTTCTGTGGATGTCTATTAGATATCTGTGGATTTCTCTAGATGTCGTTAGTAGATTTCCTGACCAAAATTTGTATACCAGAAATCCACTTTTGATAAATAAATCTAAGGAAATCCACAGAAATCCAAGGAATTCCACAGAAATCCAAAGAAATCCACAGACATCCAAGGAAATACACAGAAATCCAAAGAAGTCTAAAGAAATCCAAGGAATTCCACAGAAATCCAAAGAAATCCACAGAAACCCAAGGAAATACACAGAAATCCAAAGAAATCTAAAGAAATCCACAGAAATCCACCGAAATCCAAAAAAATATTAGATTGCATTTTAAATAGTAATATATTAATATAAAGTCGATATAGTATATTTCAGGAGATTTCTATATGACATATGACCAAAGTGATAAAAAAAATTGAGAGTGAGTTTTTTATGTGAATGAACGTCTATTTCACTTACTATAAATATTATGCGGTGATTAGTATTAGTTTAAACGTCAAAATGAAATAAAAAGTAATATTCTTGAAACCATTTAAGCTGCAGTTTGACGGAATTTGTTATATAGTAAGTCATTAATACAAAGGTCCTGTTGTTTTTATTCTTCTTTTTTTGTTATTATATTCGTTGTGTCCTCCTAGTATACTATAAAAATATCCTTATATGTTAAATATGAAATAAAACTATTTCAGTATACAGTATAAAGTATAATTGGGACCAATTAAAGTTGCCTATTTGTTCATTCAAACAGACCTTTGTATTAATGACTTACTATATAACAAATTCTGTCAAACTGCAGCTTAAATGGTCCCAAGTCTATTACTTTTTCATTTTGACGTTTAAACTAATACTAATCACCGCATAATATTAATAGTAAGTGAAATAGACGTTTATTCACATAAAAAACTCACTCTCAATTTTTTTTATTACTTTGGTTATATGTCATATAGAAATCTCCTGAAATATAGTATATCGACTTTATATTATTATATTACTAATTAAAATGCAATCTAATATTTTTTGGATTTCCTTGGATTTCTGTGGATTTCTTTAGATTTCTTTGGATTTCTGTGAATTTCTGTGGATTTCCTGGGATTTCTGTGGATTTCTTTAGATTTCTTTGTATTTCTGTGTATTTCTGTGGATTTCCTTAGATTTATTTATCAAAAGTGGATTTCTGGTGTACACATTTTGGTCAGGTGTTTACCCCTCGTTCTACTCAGAATGTCATTTTCCATCAAATAAAGAAAAAAAATACCGAGAGTGCCATTTAAAAATCAAAAGTTGTAGTCATTTCCGAGGAAACAGGAAGTGACCAAAAACAATTGAATACGTCAATCAATCCTAATTTATGTCATATACTAAAATACCAAATCTCGTTTTTTTTATCTGAAAAAAATAAAAAAGTTATATTGGTGAGCCACTTTTGAGACGCACCCAGGTTAATATTTTTTTCCCAAAAAGGAGAATTAAATTTAGGGTTTATGTACGTAACGGTAACAGATATCGATATGCGGTTTTCACTATCATGTTTTTGACAAAAATTGAGCTCCAGACACCGATATTAGTTTTCGTCTATCTCCTATAGAAAATGGTGTTTCCATTTAAAAGCGTCGAATTTGACCCACCCTGTACACAATGTGGCACTCCCCTGGCAGTGCTACTGTTTATGATTTTACTCTGTGCGATAGTTGTTTCTATGCAGTAATAATATACTCTAGTTATCCCATTATTCTTGTCTAACGTCCGGACTTCCTTTAGATGAAAGACTACCTCCATCTTTGTCCCTCCTTTGGTGTGAATTCGAGCCGATTGTTTTTCGTTACGTAATCGAAACCCTTCGCGGCAGCTCGATGACCGCGGCGTTCGAAAAATAGACCAGCGACCAGCAGAGAGTGAGAGAAAGAGAGTGCGAGAGAGATTTCTTCGTCCACGAACTAGTTTATTTCATATCTGACCGCATCGGTCATCCCAGATGCCATAAAGAGTCATCAAACTTTACGCGAGACGCGGACATTCCGCGGTGAAAAAGGTCGTTGGTATTAAGGGCCCTAATTACCGTAAGATCCGTTGGCTGCGTTGCCAGTTCGGGAGCATTAATTCTGTATCATTGATCAAAAAAAAATATTGGTTGGTAAGCGTATCATTTGAGAAGATCTGAATCAGTTTTCAATAATATTTGTGTTTTAGTTAAATTATGACTTTATTTGTGTTAATTGTTATCGTTCTATAGTATGTCCCCAAATTTTTGCTAGTTCTAAAATGGTTAATCCTGTTTATACTTTTCCAAATTTTCATACCGTTTTAGAAAAATATCAAAAAGGATGAAATTTTGGTTGAATTTTTTCCCAAAAAAAGTTCGCTATATAATTTAGAATTAATTCTTTGATAGGTGGCTATAGTAGATACAAGACTTATAATTTACCTCCATATACCAGACACTGCAGAATTCACGACAGCTGTGCTCTATTAATTGTTATTATTAATTTTGATTAACGTCATACTTTTTGCTGTAGTTAAAGTATCACATTTTCCGATAAGTATTATCACCCTTTTTGTAGCATTTAACTAAATGAATTTTATGCCTGTTTAACATTTTAAAACAGCAAAAAATATGACGTTAATTAAAATTTTATTAATAACAATCAATCAAAGAATGAAAACGAAATTATATTACTATAGAAACGCGTTTTGATTTTTAGGGCTTGGTAAAAGTTCAACTATTTTCATGTTTTTTTAATTTTCTCTAAAAGGGTATGAAAATTTGGTTTGGTTTGGATTAACCGGATTAACAATTTTAGAAAAAGTAACCTTTTTTTATAAAGAATGCATTTTTTTCAAAATGTCAATAATAAAGAAGTGTTTCACCTTGTAAAGACAATCCGGGGATATACTGTAGAATGTAGACCATCAAATAATAAAGATCTTTTGACACTGTAGCGTTTTTTATAAAACATTACCACTGCGAACGGCAGCTTTTCATCGGAGAGCAGTCGTGGATAAGGTATTTCACTAGAGAGAAAACCAATCAATAACAATAAACAAAAAAATACAGATATTGGGCGCCAGGCATGTACAGAGAAAGAAAACACAGTTGTATATTACTTAAAACTAATGACTATATTTCATGATGTTCTTTGTAGAATTCTAATAAATATATATAGTGGTTATATGTCAAAAAAAAATTGTGCTAAGAGTTGTACTAAATATCAATGAAAGTAATATTAAATCGACATGAATGTTCTTAACAATCTAACCACTAAACATAGTCTGTACGACATTACTTAAGATGTACGTTATTGTTTAAGACTGAAAATGTTTTAAATGTTAAATGTAAAACTAGAACTTAAATCTACACTTAGCTGTTCTTTATGTAATCTTGCTTCAAACACTAGCAGCGTGAGGTGGTCTCGCATCTCTGTACTCGGCCATCCAATACAACAAAAGGGGCCAGAATGAGGACACCATGAATTGATACAGCCGTAACTACTAACTAGCTTATAGATGGGAACGAAGCAGCATGGGGCTCAAGCTACATCCACGCTGGGGCACTTTATATGTAAGAAAAATAATTCCTACTGGGGACACTCGTCCACAGGACATCCGTACATAAAATAATGGTACAAGGGAACACTACCCGTACCTTGGACCATAACCTAGGACTATAACCTTGGACACAGTCCGTCCATAAGACCCTAAAAATACGAAACTCTTGTTTAAAACCAAACAAGATCTAATAAACAAAATAAACCTACCTCGAAACTTCCGAGGGCTCAATAATAAACAAGAGAACTGTCCTTTCTTCCATTTAACATTCTGGAGGACAACACCAAAAGTACACCAATGTGTCAGCAAAATACAAATATGAGTTAAGGTGGGCCAATCCAAAACTCTACCCTAAAAATATTCAATAATAATATCGAATCTATAAAAGATAATAACTCATCTTCACCTGTAGCTTCGAAATGGAAGCTGATTCAGATTTTACAGCAAGATTTAAATTGCCATTTCTAAAAGCAGGATTTGCAACCGTGCCGCAAACCGGCCAAAAACAAAGTGAGGTTAAAACGCAGAGAGGCGCCTTGAAAGTATCTTGACAGCGCGCGCCTCCACAGAACAGTGAAACGATAGCAGGATTGCTGACTAGAGAACGTAAAAATTACGCCAAGCGCGTCAAATAAATTATCCAGCCTGAACGATGTGACGATACGCCAGACATCATATATCATATATAAAAAAGACATGTAACGAACTAAAAACGTTACAACACTAAATCATAAAAATGACAATATCTGGGAAAATATTTGTTTCAGGGTTAAGCAACCTTAATCATACTTTGGAGAGACGAATTCCCCATTAAATATTGCAATAATATAGTGTGTTCTATTTAAAATAAAAAAGTAACTTGCTTTTAAAAGCTCAATATTAATTTTTTCTCATCCTTCATAACTTTTTAAAGGTACAATGGTTATTTTAACTACATATTATATTATACCGGGCAAATTCCAATTTAGGTACCTTTTTTGAAATTTAAAATTTATTGTTCGTTGTTAGAATATATTAAATATGTCAAAATCCTTACATTTTAGTCATATACTTCTTTACTTAAACTCACCTTTTCTCCTAGAATCTAAAATCAATTAATATATAGAGTATTCCTTAACAAAAAAAGACAACTTTGGTGTGTAAATATTTTTGCGGACACCCTGTACAACTCATCATTTCATTTCAATACAAATTTTCGTTCTCTATAGACCATCCGCGTCACCCTGTACTTTGCGTCACTTAATTAGTTTTATTAATTTTTTACAACTAAATTTAACTTTTCTTAGAAAAATGTCCAAGAATTTAGTAAATTTAACTAAATGTATAATCATCGGATACATATTTGACTGACAAACAAACTAAGATCGCTTTTTTACCGAGAATTATTTTCTTCGATATAAGTTGAAGTTAAAATACCAAGGGTTGAATGAAATAACCACAACTTCAGATATGAATGGGATAGGCATCAAACATTTGGTGTATTGAAAACTGTTGAGATATTAATGATTTATTCGACCATATTAAAGATTATAATACTAATTTGATTGTCCAAAATATAACCAATTTATTGATAATATAAGTAAAACCCGAACAATTTCTAAGTAAGGATTGTATCAGAATTGTATCAAAGAGCGTATCGAAAACATCAAAAGCACCAGCTGATTGTATATTCAGTTGTTCCTTTACACCTCGTACCGACACCGTGGCTAAAAATAGTACTAACGCGGTACTGCGGACGGTTCTTTCGAATTATAACCTATATATCTTTCTTATACCGTCTTACAAAATAGCCAAGTACTCGTTATCCTGCATAATTTCAGCCACGGCACAACCCGTTCCGATAACAAGACACAATAGCAGATATTTCTTTGGTTTATTGAGTGGAACATGCCCGCTTACAGGGCGATTCCAATATATTTATATTTTTTATTATTAAATAATATTTTCTTGCCTTTAGCTGTGTATTTTTTCTAATTTCGAAAGATCGAAAGTAGAGAAAAGTAAAAAGTAAAAAGAAAATTGCTGTGCTTGTCGTAACGGGGGGAACGAAGCTCCAAAACCGGTTTCTGGGCCTACCCTTTATCAGGTGGGATGTCCAGGGGCTGGTTCTCACCAATACGGCATGCAAAACCTTTTCAATATCAACAAACGATGTAGTAAAGTGTCGGTGAGATATTAGCGCATCCAGAGTAGGATGACTTTATTATCTTCTATCTATCTATGTTCATCTTCTATGTTATTAAGAGTAGGAACATCTCTAGAAGTTTAAAAAACAGAATGTACCAAACAATGATACCACCAATAATAGTGCTGTATGCATGTGAAACGTGGACGTTCAATGCAACGGAAACTTCGAGGCTAGAGATTTGGGAAAGAAAAATACTGAGGAAGATTTTTGGAGGAAAGAAGATAGACAACATATGGACCAGAAGAACAAATGAACCATAACCAATCTAGCCAATTTAAGCTTTTAGCCTAATTTAGTAATAACCAATTTAGGCCCTTAGAGCTATTATATGTATATAATTTGTTCAGGTTTTCTAGGTATTCTTTAACCAACTTCGAATTGATGGTTAATGAGTTGATCGCTTTTAATACTGCTTGACTATCGGATAAATTGGCTATTTCCTGTTTTCGATAGTTCCTATCTAAGACAATGTGTACGCCTCTTTTTATAGCATAGTATTCTGCTTGAATGATGCTGGGGTAGGTGCTCATTGAATTCAAAGTATTTAGTTTTCGGCCCAAATACTCCTTCCTCGTTCCTGCTTTGATTTTGAGAGCATCAGTATACCACCCAAGCAGCATTTGGACGTCGGGACAACGTTGTGTCACGCGACCAAACGTCGGGGCGCAACGTCGGCACAACCTCGTGCCAACCCTAGTCTGCACTAGTTTGGAGAATAATTTTTGGGTCGAAACGACGTTGGATACCGACGTTGGCTAGAAGCCTAATTTAGTACAAACTGCAACGTTGTTTAAAATCCTAATTCACAGAAATACAAAACTAATATGGCGTCTAAGTCGCGTTTTATCCTAAATTGGGATAATTATAGTAAAAATATTATATTTATAATTTAGTTAGAGACATATGTCAGATGGCAGTGAAGGAAAACAAAACAAAAGTATTTAAGTGTGGAGGATGTTTGAAGATCATAATTATTGAAACACTTTAACCGACTCTGTAACTCGTTACCCAAGGTAAAAAGTTAAACGCAAACAACTTTATTGATAAATGTATTGTTTCTACTTTAAAAAATACTAATGGGCCTTGAAATTAAAGAAGTTTTAAAAATTTTCTTGAATTTTTTTTTTAGTAAAATGAGAATAATTTATTCGCATTCGAAAAAATTGTTTCCGCGTATTTTTTAGGGTCAAATATTTCAAGTTAATGTATTCAAAAAGCAGGAATTGCTATTTTAAGAACGAAACATTTTCTTATTTAACAACATGGCGGCTTTAACTTTGTTGTTTTGGAGATTAAGATGGAGTAGTTCGAGTAGTCGCATACTGGACTAATAAAGTCGCAGTTCGGCCTTAACAGGTAGTATACTAGTCGCAAGATTGCCTAATTTAGTCATTCTAGAGTCTAGCTTGTGCCGCCCTCTATAATCTAAATAAACGAGGAAGTGTCGGTAATATATGTCGATGTATATTTAAATTTAGTTTTATATGTACCTTTCTTATGTCCCATTTTAATTAAGTTTTTTTTTTATAAAAACAAAAACAGCACTGAACTGTCTGACTGAACAGAACAATGAATTGAAAATTTAAGATTTAAGGTTATGGTTCAATACAGTTGCAAAAAGGTAGTGACTCTACGTCCTACCAACGTAAGAATAAGGAAATCTAAACAACGTTGGAATTAGTAAAACAGACGACGTTTGCATAACGTTGGAATAGGTCCTGAAACTGACGTCGGAAAACTCTATATTATCCAACGTTGTAACTACGTTGTCCAAATCACCTAAAGATCACTTAAGCAAAAAAGGTTACAAGACAACGTTTATTCGACGTCGCAGAAGCTTCCTACTTTGCTGTAGTACTAGTCCAACGTCGGCACAACGTTATAAAAATGTTTAAATTTATTTTAATACCCAAGGTAGGGAGCTAACTATTTTTTGTAACTAATCCAACGTTGCGATTAGTAAACATGTGGTCGCAAGTCGTGAAAATGCTACTTGGGCATGTTATGGTACGGTCTTTTACCTATAACCATTTATACCATTTCTATTATTATAATCCCCATTCTATACCCATTACCCATTAACCATTTATTTATTTTGTAGCTAGATAAATGATTGATGGAAATATGAAAAAAAATAAAAAAATCATTTTAGCACCATATAAATATTTTTGTCCACGACCACTTAATAATAAATCAATATTCTACTTCCTAGGTGCCCATATTTGTAATAGAGTGTAATATAACAGCTGATAACAGTGAATTTTACATTTTTTGTTATGCCAACGTGACACTCACAACATCCCGATGCGCGGCGTGGATGATTTGAGGCTTTTTCATCTTTTCTTTTTATTAATTTTGACGTTTAAAATTGTCAAATGTTAAGTAGGTAGTGATTATTAAGTGACATATCAAGAACTCGTTTAAAATCAAAAAATGAATTATGAGGGTAATAATGAGCCCTGTACACCACCAAAGATAGCAGAGGCGGCCAAATTAACAAGTCTTGGATTGCTACCACAAAAGTCTAAGGATCATTACGTGTCTGCCTATAAAAACTTTCTAGGCTGGAGGATTGCTAAAGGCATAAATTCGTTTTCCGAGTCCGTATTATTAGTATATTTAGTTGCCATTGTAACGGAACAAAAATCAATCTACTGATTGACTAAAGAATATTGGTACGATATTTTCAAATACATATATAACTTTAAATAAAACACAAATTACCAACTTTAGTTACACAAAACCACGAAAAGTCAGATGCTGGTACTCCAATTTATCGTTCTCCAACGACTGTATTCAACTAAAGTTGGTAGAAGTATGTGTTTTATTGCAAAAAACTTGAAGCGGCATCAATAAAATTCAAATACATATATAGCGATAAATAAAACATAAATTACCAACTTTAGTTACACAAAACAACAAAAAGTCAGCTGCTGGTGGTACGATCTATCACTTTTTAACAAATTTATTTTACTAAAGGTGGTAGAAAAAAGTACTAATATACAGGTATGTCGTAAAACACATCTAATAATAAACTTCCCAAATATTTGAAAATAGAATAGTTGGAGATGACTGCGACTCTCGATGCATAGCAACTGATGATATTGACGTTTTCATTAACTTTTAGTTAATTTTGACGTTTGAAATTGCCAAATTTTAAGTAGGTAGTGACCATAGGTATATAGTCTGTCCAACGAGAAGATCCTTGACAGTGCTATATGTGTCTGTCATTTTAATTTCAAAGTAGTTTATTTTATTTTACAAAGAAATAAGTTGGTACAACTGGAACGCATAGCAGGATATATTTAAAATTTGATTGACAAGATGACAAGTGATTACTTCAAAATATTGTGAAAAAAACTGTATAAAACTGAAAAAATGTAATCGAGTTATTTTATTTAATAAAAACGGTATGTGTTAATACAAAACAAACAGGAACAAGACTACTACATACCAAAAAATATAAAAAGGAACTATTATTTACTTTCAAGCTTTATGAAACTACCCGCATTTATGATTATATTTATCAATATAACTTATGTAAAATACAAATTTGTAATATTCCACAGGAATAAATAAAACAACATCGGTAAATAAAAGAAACTATTTTATTAATAATAACATTTACCAAATTTTATACCTTAAAGGTTGATTAATTAACTTTAATCTTAATTTTTTTAAACCAGTACCTTTTGACATTATTTTTCTGTAGTACTAAAATCCATTATTTACCTATCGTGTGATGTCGATATTTTACAGCTACTCCAGTTTTTAGTATGTGTTTAGTTTGATCCTTCTACCATATACGAGATGCACTTATCTACGACGAAATGGTATACAAACTTTATCGATGGCAACTTCATTGGTGTATAAGACTTTCTGCCTGGGCAGCGAGTAACCATAAACTGTGCTCTGGGTCTACAGTTAATTTTCACTCGATTTTTCCTCCACTTGACTTCAAAAGACACAAAACACACGTAATAATACGAATCAAAATGTTCCAAAACGCAGGGTATTTAACAAAAGTTGACACAAAATTATAACCTATAATTTGGCAAGACTTTGACAAGCGTCAAAAATAACAAAAATCTAAAGGCGAGTTCATACGCATCGGCGTCCGTTTGTCGTTCATCGTTCCGTCAAACCAATAAAATTGAAATACGATCTGTCATTTTTTAAATAAACCAATAAAACTGGTTAAAAAAACAAGACACGACGCATGACGGATTTATATTTAAACCCATCCATAGATAACTTAAAAATTATTAGAAACTTTTTGTAGTAAAATAAATAGATTGGTATGGGACGTCATCTGCTTTTCTTCTGTCATCGTC
The DNA here is from genome assembly GCF_002938485.1 of Sitophilus oryzae. Taxonomy (NCBI): domain Eukaryota; kingdom Metazoa; phylum Arthropoda; class Insecta; order Coleoptera; family Curculionidae; genus Sitophilus; species Sitophilus oryzae. The sequence continues at coordinate 28,531 of NW_022147029.1, forward strand.
TGTCGAAATCTTACATGAGAAAAAAAACAGAGTATAGTCTATAAAATGAATAACTTTAAATTTTGACCGTTATTTTTTACCAACATGGCAAATATAAAATCCCTCTATCAAAAAAGTTACTGACATTCTTTAAATTGAGTGCCTGAACGAATGAGATAGGTAACTCTTTTTACTTTCATGAAATAGAAAAGGAAAATAATAAAACAAGTGACAGTTCTTCCTCTTCTTGCAAAAATCAACATGAAATGTCATAATTGACAAAAGTAAAATGTCATCAGCTTTTGACATTTCTAAATATTAGACCAATGCCATCTCAACAGCCACGAAGCGAGATTTATGACGTCACGCTAGTTAGATACTACGGATTAATAAATATGTTGTAGAATACATGGAAAACATAATTATTCCTCGTATTTTTGGTTTGTATTTTAAAAATAATATAGTTTACATAAAATATACATAATATACCGTTAATAAATACAATATAATATATACCTATTTATAGTAATAAATACTTTGGCAAATAAACTATGAACCATACAAATGCAGCAAATGCTTTACAATATACAAATAATGAATAGGTGGTACATAAGATAATGGGTAAAATGTAAAATATATTTTAAATTTTGGGGTTTGAAAATCGATCTAATTTAACAAAAAACATTCAATATCTATTAATAGTGATGTATTATTATTTGCATTCACAAAATTTATTTATATATTATAATGTTTATGCAATTAATAAACTAATATAAACTTGTCAAATGATGACCACATATTTTTTAATTATTATTCTTAACACAAAACTATCTACATTGAGTATGGAGTACGATTTCAACCATATTAATAAAACATTTGCTGCATTTGTATGGTTTATAGTTTATCTGCCGAAGTATTTATTATTATAAATAGGTATATATATATATATATATATATATATATATATATATATATATATATATATATATATATATATATATATATATATATATATATATATATATATATATATATATATATATTGTATTTATTAACTGTATACTATGCATATTTCATGTAAACTATATCATTTTTAAAATACAAACCAAAAATACGAGCAATAATTATGTTTTCCATGTATTCTACAACATATTTATTAATCCGTACTATCTAACTAGCGTGATGTCATAAATCTCGCTCTGAGGCTGTTCTATTAGAGACGGCATTGCGTCAGCATGGCCTCAAGTTGCTAACCTAATAAAATTAACATTAGAAAAGCCCGCGGAAACTGTCAAATTCAAAGTTATTCGTTTTACAGACTATAGTGATATTTTTCCCTAAAACATGAATACAATAATTATTATTAGTAAGATTAACATTAAACATACAAATTCAAACACTCCTCATAATTATTATAATGACCGTGGACAAAGTATAGTATTCAACTCGCAATTTATAGCCATTATTCACTCGGGTGATTTGCGCCCCTCGTCTACGGCTCGTGACGCAAACGTCACCCTGCGTGAATAATGGCTAGCATAAATTGCTCGTTCAATAATATACTATTATATTTCCATTTTTTCACTTATAATAGAGTATTATTTTTAAAATGTATTGAATTAATTTCCCATCAAGTAATAAAACCGAAAATCTTTCCTTCTCTTGGTCACACTGTATACCCAGCAGCATAATATAAACCGCAAAAGATATAGAACTAAGGAACAGCACACAACTAAAGATAGCCATAGGACCTTGTCACTACGTTAGAAGAGACACTTATTCCTCTGTAATTCACGGTAATGTTTCTGCACGGCTTCATTTACTCTCTCTATCTTTCTCCAACTCGCACCACTACAATACGAGCGACGGAGATAACAGGCCGCGTTTTGTGTCATGTTTTGTTGGCGAAATTGTCGGGACGTCTTGTAAAATAGGTGCTAAGTGAGGTACGCAGTACTTTCAGATAGATAATGGTGGGTTTAAATTGGTACAGATATTGTACCTGGCTGGGAGGCGTAATAACTCGGGGCGGAATCTTTTCTTAACTGTTAGGCAAATCAATTAAATATATCAGGAGTGCACTTAGTTGTACCGGGTGGGAGTGAGATGGAATTTCGACTTGTTTAAAAGTGGGAAATCGGCGTGTAATAAACATAATCGTTAAGGGAAAAGTGGAGCTGGTTGTTTTCTGAGACTTTAATGCTTAATTTTGCTTATCGGTGATCGTTTTTTCGTATCTCGCGCCACACACGATGATATTGCGGTACGTTTAACTGGATTACTTCCTATATTTGTCAACATGAATGCAATGGAGGATTAAACTTAATGGTGTTACAATTACTTACAATATAATGTTAACAGTAATTTATCACCATACGCTGGTATTATCAGCAGATGATATATTAAAGTTAGATTAAATCAGATGAGATTTTTGAGGTGTTCCACTGCAACATTTTTAGATCTATTTAATTGTGATTCTCTTCTGATAGTTCAGTCATTGGGGATTTTTGCTTGGAAAAAAGTCCGGAAGTTTTGCAACTTTGCAGGTTTATAGGTTTTGGGGTCCCTAACTAAAATCCATAAAATGCACATTTCCAGACTTCCGCCGGCGCCGCCATCTTGCCAAGATGGCGCCCAAAATGGGTTCAAATGGTTCAACTGTTTCATCGCTCAAGAATATCGAAACGCAATCATCGAGCACTTGTAATGAAGAAGTAAATGTGGAGTCTACTGAAACACGTAGCACACCTTCTTCATCGACAACAGCACCCAGTAATACACCTTCATCATCGGCGTTAGCACCAAGGTTTCCAGGGGGACAAAAACTTGTGACAACAGGCAAGCAGCAAACATTGTCTACATTTATGTCTAAAAAGATGGGAGTAGCCGCCAATAAGATTACAGACAAACTGCTGAAAATGTTTTCCTCAGACTTTCAATCATTTAGAATAGTTGAAGATAAAGGTTTCCGAGATTTCGTTGCCGCCTTAAATCCTGCTTATGAAGTTCCAAATAGACATTCGATTTCCAAGTCGTTAATTCCAGCCAGGTACGAAGAATGCGTTTTGCAATGTCGTGAGATACGGGCAAATTGCAAATCGGTATGTCTTACTACGGATTGTTGGTCGTCTATCAATATAGAAAGTTTTATAGAGGTTACTGCTCACTTCATTAATAGTAACACATTTGACATGACGTCAATATTGCTGGATTGTAAATTATTACCTAACCATCACACTAGTAATTTTTTCGCGCAATCCCTTACCGATCTTGTGAATATCTCGAAAACTATGCGTTTTTCGCGAAAATTTGAGGAGAGCAAAATTAAATAGAATAAAAGTTCCTATAAAAAAGGTTTTATGAAAATTTTCGCTAAAGTCAACCGTTTAAGCACAAAATCCCTGGAAATTTTACAATTTTGCGTAAAATATGATATATTATGTATAGTCGATTTTCCGAAATCAAATGTCGATTAGGGTTCACTAAAACTAGTAGTTTAGTTTCTTCAATTTTGTCATAAAACTGTGGCGTATCACTAATTCGCTCATTAATTTATGAATAATTAATTTTAATTATTGAAAATGTGTACTTGTTTCCACACCACCCAAGAGGTAAAGTATATGGCGTGTTTATTTTTACGTGGTCTCCCCGGAGGCCTACTACCCTAGATAAATTAAAAACTTAAGTTATCTGCACAAGCCCGACGGATCTGGCTCATTGATGTCAAAGTCGGTCGTGTCTGCTGTGCTGGGCTCATCAGGGTGGTCTCTCAATACGTCCAACTCTTCATCTTCAGCCACCAGAGGGATATCTACAGGCAAGTCCAACTCCTTCTCATCGGATTCGTGGAGTGACACTTCAGTGACGTTGTCACAGGATTTTCCATTGCAGTATGCACAAATCATTGAACATTTAATCCTGCTTTTCTGCATCCGCAGGCTTTACCATAGTTGTTGGTTTTGCATTTACAGGATAAAAATGCCAACAGGGATTTTGGAGCTGGATCATTCAACGTTGTGACTAGCGACTTCCTGTTTTTGTTTTCTTCCAACCCCAATCTTCGGCATCTTTGGTACAATCAGACCAATGCTGAACCTGGTGGTAAGTTCGCAATGAATGCTGTCCAGCACGACAATTAATTATTCATAAATTAATGAGCGAATTAATAATACGCCACTGTTTCGTGACAAAATTGAAGAAACTAAACTAAAACTAGTTTTAGTGAACCCTAATCGACATTTTAGTTCGGAAAATCGACTATACATAATATATCATATTTTACGCAAAATTGTAAAATTTCCAGGGATTTTGTGCCTAAACGGTTGACTTTAGCGAAAATTTTCATAAAACTTTTTTTATAGGAACTTTTATTCTATTTATTTTTGCTTTCCTCAAATTTTCGCGAAAAACGCATAGTTTTCGAGATATTCACAAGATACCGATTTTGGGCGCCATCTTGGCAAGATGGCGGCGCCGGCGGCAAGTCTGGAAATGTGCATTTTATGCATTTTAGTTAGGGAGCCCAAAACCTATAAACCTGCAAAGTTTCAAAACTTCCGGACTTTTTTCCAAGCAGGCCCCTTTTTTGATCCCCAATGACTGAACTATGATATCTAAGCTAGGGTTGCCAACGGTCCTCAGTCCCAGAGGACAGTCCTCTTTTCGATCGTACTGTCCCTCTTTTCTCTCACCTATTGGGAAAGTCCTATTTTTTACACAAAACTCAAAATTGAAAAAATATTCGTCTATAGCCGAAATGCCTAATTAAATTCTCCCACTTGTTCGTACAGACTTACTTTACTTTTACTTTTTCGTGTCCGGAACATTCTATATTTTCTCGGCCCAATATTGAGCCACGTCCAATGCTTCGGGTTTGCTTTGCCATTAATCGTCGGAGTTACAATGTGCAGGACAATTAACGCACTTTAGAAGGTGTTCCATATCTTGTATCATCCCACAGTCGCATTTGTCGTCATTTGGTTGCGCAAGGCCCCATCTGATCAGATTGGTTTTACCGGAGCAACTCCTGTTCTTATGCGGTTCCAACATTCTCCAGGTTTTAAAGTTGAACGAGGCACCACTCGGCAGGCTTTCTGACAGAGGATAGTTTGTGGGTGGTTCATCCAGGGGGCTGCTGAGAAATCGTCGTCTGGATTTTAGTCTTTTAGATTCTTGGTATTGCCCGAAAAGTGGATGACGATTGTCGAATGTTTTTTTAAACATCTCGCTGAATTCATGTGCCTCCCTACGTGTGTTAAAACTGTGAAAACCTGCTGCTTGGTACAGTTTATCCAGCGGAGCAGCCTTCATGCACCCTGTCACAAGTCTACAAGTTTCGTTGAGGCTTACATCGACCTTTTTGGCATGCGCCGATCTTGACCAGACAGGGCAGGCGTATTCGGCTGTGGAGAAACATACCGCTTATGCCGTCGTTCTTAGGACATCAGGTTTAGCGCCCCACTTACTGTGGGTCAGTTTTCTTAATATATTGTCCCTCACAGCCACTTTCTGACGGTTTTTTTCGCAGTGGTGTTTGTAGGTTAGAGATCTGTCGAGTGTGACTCCAAGGTACACAGATTTATTTGTGTATTCAAGGGTCTCTCCGTTCCAGGCGACCTTAAGTTTGCGGTTTGCTAGTCGTGTGTGAAGGTGGAATGCACAGACCTGTGTTTTAGAAGGATTTGGTTTTAAGGAGTTCAGCTCATAGTAGGCAGACATGGCGTTTAAAGCGCTCTCTAACCTTGCTTCAACCTCTTCAAAGGTTCTTCCTTGAGCCGTAATGCCCAGGTCATCAGCGTATACAAAAGTGTTTTGTGTCTTCCGGTGCTGGTTGGTCGTTGTTGTAGATATTAAACAAAATCAGGCCAGCACGCTTCCTGAGGCTAGGCCGTTTCTTTGGTATCTCCAGCGGCTTTTTTTTTTACCTTCAAGGGTGACATAGAATTGACGGTTTTGCTGGAGTGATTCTATTATTTTCATTAATTGGTAGTCTCCTGTTGTGTTATATACTTTTGACAGCATTTTGCGGTGGTTGACGGTATCATAGGCATCGGTTAGGTCGACAAGGACCAGCCCCGTAATTACTTTGTTTTCATATCCCTTTTCTATATGCTCTGTGAGCGCTAAGACTTGATTGGTGCATGATTTACCAGGTCTGAAGCCAGCCTGTTGGGGTGTATGATTTTGAATCGACGACGTTGCTAATTCGGTTTAGTATCAGTCTTTCATATAGTTTAAATAGATGACACAGCAGCGAGATTGGTCTGTAGCTGTTCGCAGAGTTGGGATCTTTCCCTGGTTTTAGGAGGGCAACTACTTTTGACTTTTTGCATAGCTTTGGTATCCTGTAATTCTCTCGGCAGTGGTTGAAGAGTTGTAAGAGCCATTCTTTTGTGTCTAGCCCAAAATGTTTGATTTGTTAGACGCACATTACATCGACTCCGGCAGCTTTTCCGTTTTCAGCGTGTTTATGCCATCGTTGAGTTCCTTTATTGTAAAAGGAGAACCAAAATATCTATTTTCACTGCGGATATCTCACACAGAAACTAAATATTTATGAACAAGAAGTATTTGTGGAAGCATTTTTATGATTACTTATTGTTAATTTATGTTTTAAACTAAAAAATTTTGTAGAAAAGCAGAAAGTTTGAAAAGTTGGCAACCCCAATCTAAGCCACATTCTCAAAATATTATAACTTGGAGACTGAACCCTTTATATAGTTTTTTGTAAATGGCTTCATTACCATCATCATCATTATTTTCAGCTTATTCAACCATTTGTTGGCTTATTCAAACACTGTTGGGCCCATTGTTCTCTATTGTTGGCGATGCGGGCTCAAGTTATCCCTGCTAATTTCCTAATATCATTGTCCCATCTCGTTCGGTCTTCTTCTAGATCTGTTAATTCCTCGTGTGTACCATGCTGTAATTTTTGTGGTCCATCTGCTGTCCGTTCTTCTTGCCAGATGTCCTGCCCATTGCCGTTTGAGGGATTTGACTCTGTGGATGACATCTATTACCTGCGACTTTTGTCCTATCCACTCTATTCTTTTACAGTCTTTCTTGGTTATTCCCAGCATATTTCGTTCCATTGAGCGTTGCGCGACCTGCAGTTTCCTTATAATGTCCGTTTTAAGTATCCAGGTTTCCCATGGATAGGTCATGACTGGTAGTACATATTGGTCGGATGTTTTCTTCTTTAGATAGAGTGGCATTCTAGATTTAAATACGATTCAGTTTCTTCTATATGTACTCCATGCTAACTTAATTCTTCTGTTGAGTTCTGGTAGTAGAGATCCCGAGCTATGATCCCAAATATATTCTTCTTCTATTTCCAGTGTTGTTTTATTTATTAGAATGTCTCTTTTTTCACTAGTCCGTTGTACATTACTTTAGATTTTGCTATATTCATTTTGAGATTTTTGGCTATATTTAGATTATTAATTTGTGCTTGTAGTTCTTCAAATCTATTGAAAATTAGGACATGTAATGTCGTCAGCGAATGTGAGATGGTTAAGATATTCTCCATAGCTTATCATTGCCTGATACAAAGAACTGTACATTGGCCAGGCTGTCGCACTAAAATTACGAGACAAAGTAAATATTAATAAAAGCAAATAATCAATAACAATAAAAAGGCACTAAGAAAATCGTACCATTATACATTTTAATTGAAAAAGAACATTATAAAGGTGGCAGTGCATATTTTAACGTAATGCATAATAGATATTAACAAATTCCATAATAATTGAACATAATAGGAATAATGGGTACAAGAAAAGTGATTTCCTGTAAAATGTGTAGTAGCACAACCTTGAATTTATCGATTTATAAAATAATATTCATGGTTTTCTATAAAGAACTTTTTTATAAGGTACAAACTGTAATAAATAAATAGTTTAACATTTAGCTTTTTGTAGAAGATTTACTTATTTGGGCTTAGGTGTGCGATTTCAAAAGGTGCAAGAAAAAAAGTAGGTACAATTTCAAAATAAATCATATTTATTAATTCATCAACTGATAAATTATATATGAAACACCACGTATGCCCATAACCATATTAATATGAAAAGATTTGAAGGTGATACTATTATAAAACATTTTCAAGTAAAAAACAACAACAATTTTTCAATTTTGCAATTCTAGAGTGCTCTAAATCTACATTCTTCTAGATTGTGAATTGTATAGTACTATCTGCACTTAATATATCTATTGTGTCCCCCTTTCTTGAGTTATAACTCATTCTACAGTCTCGGGGCTTTGGCAAAAGCCAGTATCTGAGACGGTTTTAAGGAGGTTAGTTCTCCATCTCCGATATCAGCCGTATTAAAGTTTATGACATGATTGGTTGTCGTCTCTGGATACCCAAGTAGCATTTGGACGGTATCTAACGTCGGGTATACGTCGCGTTCAATAAACCCGACGTCGGGTACCAACGTCGGTTCGACGGCCTGACGACCCTTATTTGCACCTAAATGGGGAATACAGATTCGGGTCGCCTCGACGTCGGTATCTGCCCTAATAGGGAATGTAATTCTACCAATTACCAACGTCATATTACGTTGGATTTCAGTCACTTAAAATTCGTCGCTAAGCACTTATAAACACATATAAATTTTAAAAACACCAAACGATTTTAAAATGGCTGACAATCGGATACTTGTAAGAATAGCAGATTTCTATGTCCGACTTAATATGAATTACCAATATACCAATTCCGACCAGGTCTCCAACATTAGTCGTCTCACACGACCGAAGACATCAAACCGAACGACCGGCAATCGTATTATGACGTACATAATTCCAACGTACGCTACGTAAAATTTGCGATCGGCCGGCATACGTCGGAGCATCCGTCATCGGCCACACATCATATAATTTTTCGTATTCCTGGTAAACGATTCCCGACGTTATCTGCTATTGGTCTATAATAGGTCAATTGTTTGTTGTCAAAAAATGTTTGACGGTTGACGGTTCAACGGTTTCGTGGGCGTAACCTCACTTTGCGTATCAGTGATTTGTGGATTTGTGCAATTATATTTTAGTTTTTGTTTTCTCCTTAAAAAAAATGGGCAGCCGCTTTTTTAAGATAGTATATATCCAAAATTTAAAAGAATTGGAACCAGTACCTCACATGTGGGAGAAGGATGGGGTCTGCTGGTTTCCTAAGCTAAAAAAAGAAATTAAGATGCACCAGTGTAATGCAGCATCTCTTCCGGATAAAAAGCATTCGTGGGTGGAGGCAAGACATTACTACTACTATTATTATTTTGCAAAAGCCTCGACCTCTTTCTGTACAATGTAGATGAATGTCTAAACGCATTTTTAGTGTTTTTTAGGCATTTTAGGCAAAAAAAAAATTAAGTTTGTTTACAAAAACTATTTATTAGGTTATGTTTATGATGTTCATTAGGCCGCAAATGTTACTTAATGGGTTGTATTTACGGACGTAAAGAGAGATACGTAAATTAGGTTATAAATATGAACATAAAATACAACAAAATATAATAGGACGTTATTTTAGGGATTATCAGTGGGACGTATACTATTCGGACAACGGGTAGACGTTGCCGTCGGGCTAGTTCAAGTATATGTACGTCGTGCAAGCCAACGCGGCAACGACATTGGGAAATTAATAAAAATGGTACGTTGTTATTTTGTACGTCGACAGATCGTTGGATTTACCGGGTCGGATCCAACGACGTCGCTTTTAATAGGAAAGCGACGTCACCGGTCGTATCACCAGCATCCGACCTAAATTTGCACAAAGTCTGACGTCGCTTCAGGTCAGATTTAGTTCGAAGTCAGATAGATGCTACTTGGGTACTCAGTGATGAGGTGCTCTGGTATTTCTTCATTTGGTTCTTAGCAGCAATCTACTAAGGTGTTCATTGAGGAGACTCCGTACACCCCGGGATAGGCACCCCACGTAGGAAGAGGTGCCTATCCCCGGTACCACCCCGGAGAACATCCGAAGATTTTTCTTATTTAAATCAAGAAAAATCTTTGATTTTTCTCTGTCCTAAGTCATGGTGAAATTTCTTCGTGTGTCTTAGACGGTTGGAGGATTCCCATTTCAAGTTCTGGAGTTCTGCTTAAGTCGGTTTCCTCTTAGGAAGCAGAAGTGTTGTGGTCCAGTTAATGGAGTTTTTCCTACATTGTTTGTGCTTTTTCATTACCTCCTATCCCTTGGTGGGCTGGCAACCAGAATAGGAGGACTTTATTTTCTTTGCCTAGTTTATCATACTTTCATTTGCATCGATTTTAAAAGCTTTAAAAAACTTATAAGAAAAGATCAAAAATTGTGAAAGAATACATAATTTATTAAATTAGGACATAAATTTATAACAATTTTATTTTTATATTTTAAGACTGATAGAAAAATTAGATATACTAAACATTCTTAATAATTCATTCATGCTTTGTTTACTCTGAAAGCTCGTAAACGTATATGCCCGTTTTTAACAACTACATAATAACGCACAGTAAAATATACAGGGCCTGCCTTAACTACCATTTAGCAAGTTAGCGATAATGATCTGTTAATTTTGACGACCGCGTATAAACTTCAGCGCGTTGAGTAACGACTCTATAGAGTACCGCCATTGACAAATTGATTGATCACTTCATAAAGATGATTATTGCGAAGAAATGTCCGTGACGTACACTGTTTCGAAGCGAGACTACGTCATAAATTACGACTGCGCTTGAATGTGTACGTGGCGAAATAGAAAGAACAATTGTCAGAGAAATAGGTTAACATAGAGGGGTTGTAAGATATTTATATTTTCTTACAGAGTTAATATAAGCTTAATATCTTAATAATATTATTTTTTATACAAGACGATAAAATGGTATTTTATGGTCGACACGAAAAAGTGTCCCCAAACGAAAATAACAATGTCAGGAAATAAATAAAATACTGTGACAACTTGGCATTTTTTACCACCTGATTTCTCAGCGGGAAATTTAAATTCCAGTTCGTCAGCCCGGCGCCGAATATGTCCCATGGTTGGTAACAATGACTTTAAAAATCGCGCCCTCGATTACGTAACTAAAAAGTTTAATTGATATCAAAAATATTTTTTTTTTTTTTTTTTTTTTTAAATAATTTGATTTTTCAGGGTGGTCAAAAATGCCTTGACTGGCTTCGAGAAATGAATGGTACGACTGTGTTCGATTTGGACAAATTAAATCAGAATCTCTTACAATATCGAATTGTTGATATGTTTTTCCTTAAAAATCTGTTGTAGTTTTTTTTAATTTCGTGTTGAAAAAAACGACAAGAGATATAAAATAGATATATTTTTTTTTTTTTTTTTTTTTTTTTTTTTTTTTTGTTTACTTATTTCTCTGGCCAGGTATTCTGTTAATTGAGCCCTAATGAGGTTCGTGTTTCACTAGCCGAAAGGCCATCCATTAATATTTGAGATAATATTCCCCGAGCCATCTTTGGTAAATGCAATATTTTAATATGTGTGTAAATGCATCCGATAATGAGACTGAAATGTCTAGAAAATCGTGGATAACTGTATTTGCAAAGTCTTTCATGTTAAACAAAAACAAAAATATGGAAAATTTATCATGACGCAAGTACTACGTCTTTTTGTTATATGTTTCGAAGAAGCGTTATATTAACAACAAAACAAAATAACAAAATTATCGAGTTTAGTATCCTTATCCCATCTTACCTAGATCATATTTTTTTTTTTTATTTTTTAGACAAAATTAGAACGGCACTGATAAACAGGGATTTAAGTCGGCCATTTTTGGTCTCCATCGCGCTAACCACTGTCTATGCTCCTTCCTTATTCTTTTTATTCAGTGATTCAAATTTATCTTTTGAAGTTTTAATAACATCATCTAACTTTATATTTATATGGAGGCTACAAAATATTATTCTTGACAGGACAAATGGCTGTCAAGTTCCACCAGAACAAGCTCAACCTGAATCAAGAAAATGTTTACTTAGACTCTGTGACTCATGAAACAGGCACATAGTATGTCACTGCAGGGCTCTGAATCATAAGCGACACTTTCTATTTCAGGAAGAAAGACTACAATCGGAGGAACTAAACACCACCCATCAAAGATCTATTTACGTCTCATATATAACCTTTTGTATTTATTAACACCACTATTGACGTGGACATCGAAGCTTTATCAAAATTAAGCGCTTGTTTTGCGCTAAGATCAGGTTCTAAGGAACTTAACTCACCAACCTCTAGAATAGTCTATTATGCTCTTTTTGAGTCGCATCTTCATTATGCCCTTCCATTCTGGGGTTTTTGCTGCTAAAACTTCAAAAAGAAACGGACCGATATTTATTGGGACTGAACAGTAGAACTCACTGCCAGAATTTCTTTAAAAATTTCAAATACTGACTCTTCCTTCCTTATCCATTTTTGAATCCGTTTTAGCAATCCGCAAGCACATCTGCTATTCCCGAAAGGTCATCTCACAACTATCCACTTGGGAATGCGGAGCACGACCTTTACCTGCCAACCCCGAACTCAAAACTAGTTGAGGCACAATAAGCACAATGCCAAATGTACAATCATCTGCCTTTGAATATCAAGGCTTTCATTCTTTCCCGCCATTTCGCAAAGCTCTGAAAATCATATTTACTGGAGAGAGCCCTATATGCGGTAAACATTTTTTGTTGATGTTTAATCATGAACAATTTTGAATTTTAAAATCTCACTAGTTAAAAGGTCTATTATTTAATGTTTATAACTCTTACATGATTATATATCCATTTACAATTTTCCTATTATGCAGAATTTTATTGACGCCTCTGTTCTGCAATATCCATATATGTTTTTTATTTGTAATTTTAATGACGTAAATTTTTTTGAATTAGTTTATGATATTTTTTTTTATTATTTGTATATTTTTTATTGCTTTGTTTTTTTTTTTTTTTTTTTCGTCTTTTGAAGCTGTTTTGGCTTTTGTACAATAAAGCGTTTTTTTTTTTTTTTTGTTATTATTATTATAAGACCTGTAAAAACTAGTGCGAACACAGATATAGGGAATTGGGTGCAGTCATAGAAAATAATGTAAATAATTAAATTATTAATACAGTGTTATTTTCTTCATTTTTTATATTTCTTCTCATTCATAAACTTTTTTCGAACTAATTTCCTTCCATTCCTAATTGAGATGTATCGGCGTTCCACGTATTATTCTCTCCGACTTCTGGTATTGAATGAAAACGGCTTTTGAGGATCTTCTCTCCGAGTTGTGAAGCATATGAAAATAATGTAGTAATTAAATTGTGTACGAACTTATAATCTACTGCTTCATTTTTTTACCTTCTCATTCATAAACTTTTTTCGAACTAATTTCCTTCCATTCCTAATTGAGATGTATCGGCGTTCCACGTATTATTCTCTCCGACTTCTGGTATTGAATGGCAAACACTGAGGATCTTCTCTCGAGTTGTGTACTCGCTCAGCTCGAGAGCATCATGTGTTAAGCGTAGCGTAGTTAGCGCCTGTTTTTTGAACGAAACCGTAAAGATACTGGCCGCTTAAGAAGCAAACTACCTACTTAATATAATTTATGTATTTCCCTCGGTATTTCCCAAAGAAATCCTCAGAAGAAAAGCGCTTTCAGCGTTTACCGGTAGTTACCTGAATGAAAAATCGTTATTTTTGGGTGCCAGTCAAAGGAGCACTAATATGTCGATTGAAAATTTATGTAAGGGCCATTCCTGTTGTTTTTTTATTTTAAGACTCATTTGTATCGAGTAACACCTCCTTTTCACGTTATTAAGGTTAAAAACCTACAAACTATTTTTGCTGTTCACACAATCTCGAGAATCGAATGCCGCAAGAAATACCTGATCTAAGAATTTCAGTAACCGCAACGTGATTTTTAACAGACGTCCGTCGTGCCTATCATACCGTCAAATTAGAAAAAGAAACTCTGTTTCAATGATATTTCTAGCTAGATATACTGGAGAGTATATTAATAAAGAATTTAAATATTAGTATTTTAATAAAGCACGCTTTTAGATGTTTCAAAAGAAAACTTTTTAATAAAAAGGTAACTTTGCTTTCTACATATATGTTCGGCTTGTTGAGCCCTCAGGATTTAAGAACTAATCGTCTAACTACACTGTAACTATATATATATATATATATATATATAAAAAAATACAACTATATATATATATAACACCTGCTATATATATATATATATATATATATCTCTCTCTCTTCTTTCTACTGCTGCTATATATATATATTGAGGGTTCAGAGTTTACAATAGGGGTAATAAAGAAATGTGTTTAAGAAATACTTGTTGGTCGTTAACATTAATTTCGTTTTTAACAGATTTAGTATTTCTAACTGTTCAATGTAATTTAAGCGTCTACCTTTTGTTTTCTCTGTGTAGTAACAATTGAGTTTTCATTAATTTTGTGATTATTTACTATACAATGAGTTGCAAGACCAGAATGCTGGAGATTATTAATAGACTTTTAATGTTCTTTGTCTATTATATAAATTTTCCCTGTTTTATTTTATGCAACATCACAATCATTACAATCCACCCTATACACCAAACTTTATTTTTTTGACATTGAACATAACATATTTAATAAATTTTTTTTTTTTTTTTTTTTTTTTTTTTTTTTTTTTTTTTTTTTTTTATTATTTGATATTTGTTAGTTAAGTGAAATTAGAATATGGCTAGAAGTCGATTATTGTTATTGTCTTTAGAATTAGCGGAATAAAATTTTTACATTAATATTATTTTCTTTTTTGTTTTCTTTAACGCATATATTATCAAAAAGGGAACACTTATATCCATTGTTGATGGCGATTTGTTTAATAATATTTAACTCTTTTTTAAAATTCTCTGGGCTCAGTGGAAACATTACTAATCTATGAATTAAACTATGAAAGGGTGACATTTTGATTTGCCAGGATTGGTGTGATTGAAAAGTGATTGTGAATTTAAATACAGCATTTTTAGTAGTAGATTCTAAGAAATTTTTGCTAATACATTTTTTATTGTGAATAAAATATTAACATTTTTTATTAACTAACCCGTAACTCACCATTTGTCACACTTATTATTGGGTTAACACTGATATTGTACTTTAAGAGATGCGCCACTGCTGTCAAGATAAATTTCAGGGTAAAGATGTTTTTAAGTGAACTCACTTATAAAAAAAACAATAAAAACATTTTTTTTTTTTTTATATTTTTACAAAATCATAAAAAAAAAATTCTGCAATGCATATGTTTTCTTTTTTCCGACTTCAGAATAACTGAAATCAGTTACATGAGAACGTGTTCCTGATTTACATTCTAAACACTTTTATTGTGTATGTATGAACTTAGTAGATACTGTAATTTAAACATCAATACCGTACCGAGGAAAAACGAAAAGAGCAAAGCACAAATGAACCAGGCAAACCAAAACAAACCCAACCAAAAGCAATCAAGCTATGTGGGAGGAATAGCTAACACTAAAGACTCCTTCCGATAAATATTTCAATGTTAATACCAT
>NW_022147029.1:47354-54919 GCF_002938485.1 Sitophilus oryzae
TGTGGAACACTCCTGTATATTATTTTTATCAGATGGAGAACTAAAAATACATTTTTTGTATTAGAGTTTACTTTCAAAATCGTGAATTGCTTGTTGGCCTGAGGGGTTTATGCTCAGTGATAGACATATATGAATTGTCATGATAAGAGTTCCTTTCGAAAACTACTTTCCCTATTTTCTCAGAGTTTATATTAAGGTATAAGTATAAGAAAACCCTATTAAGCAGAAACCTGTCGTTGAAGTAAAGAATTTACTCATTTAAAAAATCTTCTTAAAACCGATGCTGCTAATAAATGCAAAAAGGCACCATCTCCTTATATAATTACTCTAGAGATAAGGCACCCCATTAGAGAGAGGTCGTCGCCAAGGAGCGGAGTCGATAAAAAACTGCTCACCTCAAAGGGAAAAAAATGGCGTCCGGCACTTGCATAGCCGCACGTAATCCGACATGCAAAGGAGGCGAGCTATTAAAAATATAGGAAGAGCTCATTTAAATCACCTGCGCCGTATAAATAAGCGCAGAGGCTGCCGGGCGGCGCGGCGGTCAGTTTCTATCTTCTAACTTCGAATTCTTCGGATTCTCACGAACGGCCCGCGAAGACCGATGGCCGGTCTGCTGGGTGAAAAAATGTACTTTGACTTTGACTACCGGCAAGGATGGACAAAATGGACAAGCCATGCAAAATTACAGTAGTCGCCAAAACACAATTTTTTCTCATTTCTACTGATTATGTAAAAATATCACCAGGGCTGTAAGCGCAGAGAAAATTTAAGTCTTTTTTTAATTTAAATAATTTTAATGACTCCCCAGTGAGCAAAGTTTTGTCACATTTAGGGAACATTAGAGAATAGTTACGTATCTGTACTGTGTTACGTAGCATTTTATTGCTTCATATTAGGCAAAATATGGGCCTGGTAACGTAACAACGACGTCACCTAGAACACCATTTAAGGAATAAGATGCTCCCTGAGTTAAGTTATTTGACTTAAGATATAAATCTTTTTCAAAATGATTTGTGATTTAAATCTTTATTCCGAAATTGAAAAAGATTTAAGTCTTTTTAAAAAAGACTTGAGTCAATAAAAAGATTTAAGTCTTTTTATAAAAGACTTAAGTCATACATATTTAAGTCATAACGTTTTATAAGAGGCTTACATCAGGTTGTTATATAATTTTATAATAATTTTTTTACCTAGTATAGTACACAATGTAATAATGTTATTTAATAATGAATTTATACCCCCCAACTGAAGAATCATACTTCTTCAGCTAATGATAAACTGCTGACGGACACATTCCATCCAGTTCGGAAGGACCCATCCAGAAAAGTTTTCTCGTTATAATTCGGTTTTAATATATTCTTTTGATGATAATAACGTTATTTAATAATGAATTTATACTCCCCAACCGAAGAATCATACTTCTCCAGCTAATGGTAAACTGCTGATGGACACATTCCATCCAGTTCGAAAGGACCCACTCCAGAAAAGTTTTCTCGTTATAATTCGGTTTTAATATATTCTTTTGATGATAATAACGTTATTTAATAATGAATTTAAACCCCCCAACCGAAGAATCATATTTCTTCAGCTAATGGTAAACTGCTGATGAACACATTCCATCCAGTTCGAAAGGACCCACTCCATAAAAGTTTTCTCGTTATAATTCGGTTTTAATACATTCTTTTGATGATAATAAGGTTATTTAATAATGAATTTATACCCCCCAACCGAAAAGTCGTACTTCTTCAGCTAATGGTAAGCTGCTGATGGACACATTCCATCCAGTTTGAAAGGACCCACTACATAAAAGTTTTCTCGTTATAATTCGCATTTAATATATTCTTTTGATGATAAGAATGTTATTTAATAATGAATTTATAGCCCCCAACCGAAGAATCATACTTCTTCAGCTATTGGTAAACTGCAGATGAACACATTCCATCCAGTTCGAAAGGACCCTCCCCAGGAAATTTTTCTCGTTATAATTTGGTTTTAATATATTCTTTTTATGATAATATTGTTATTTAATAATGAATTTATACCCCCAACCGAAGAATCATACTTCTTCAGCTATTGGTAAACTGCTGAAGGACACATTCCATCCAGTTCGAAAGGACCCACTACAAGAAAATGTTCTCATTATAATTCGCATTTAATATATTCTTTTGATGATAAGAATGTTATTTAATAATAAATTTATAGCCCCAACCGAAGAATCATACTTCTTCGGCTATTGGTAAACTGCAGATGGACACATTCCATCCAGTTCGAAAGGACCCACCATAGGAAAATTTTCTCGTTTTAATTCGGTTTTAATATATTCTTTTGATGATAATAATGTTATTTAAAAATTAATTTATACCCCCCACCGAAGAATCATACTTCTTCAGCTATTGGTAAATTGCTGATGGACACATTCCATCCAGTTCGAGAGGTCCCACTCCAGGAAAATTTTCTCGTTATAATTCGCTTTTAAAATATTCTTTTGATGATAATAATGTTATTTAATAATGAATTTATAGCCCCCAACCGAAGAATCATACTTCTTCAGCTAATGAAATTGGTAAACTGCTGATGGACACATTCCATCCAGTTCGAAAGGACCCACTCCATAAAAAGTTTTCTCGTTATAATTCGGTTTAATACATTCTTTTGATGATAATAAGGTTATTTAATAATGGTGCCTTATACCAATCAAAAAGTCATACTTCTTCAGCTAATGGTAAACTGCTGATGGACACATTCCATCCAGTTCGAAAGGACCCACTCCAGAAAAGCTTTCCTGTTATAATTCGGTTTTAATACATTCTTTTGATGATAATAAGGTTATTTAATAATGAATTTATACTCTCCAACCGAAGAATCATACTTCTTCAGCTAATGGTAAACTGCTGATGGACACATTCCATCCAGTTCGAAAGGACCCACTCCAGAAAAGTTTTCTCGTTATAATTCGGTTTTAATATATTCTTTTGATGATAATAACGTTATTTAATAATGAATTTAAACCCCCCAACCGAAGAA
Source organism: Sitophilus oryzae (assembly GCF_002938485.1). Classification (NCBI taxonomy): domain Eukaryota; kingdom Metazoa; phylum Arthropoda; class Insecta; order Coleoptera; family Curculionidae; genus Sitophilus; species Sitophilus oryzae. The sequence continues at coordinate 50,382 of NW_022147029.1, forward strand.
TCATATTTCTTCAGCTAATGGTAAACTGCTGATGGACCCGTTCCATCCAGTTCGAAAGGACCCACTCCATAAAAGTTTTCTCGTTATAATTCGGTTTTAATACATTCTTTTGATGATAATAAGGTTATTTAATAATGAATTTATACCCCCCAACCGAAAAGTCGTACTTCTTCAGCTAATGGTAAGCTGCTGATGGACACATTCCATCCAGTTCGAAAGGACCCACTCCAGAAAAGTTTTCTCGTTATAATTCGGTTTTAATACATTATTTTGATGATAATAAGGTTATTTAATAATGAATTTAAACCCCCCAACCGAAGAATCATATTTCTTCAGCTAATGGTAAACTGCTGATGGACACATTCCATCCAGTTCGAAAGGACCCACTCCATAAAAGTTTTCTCGTTATAATTCGGTTTTAATACATTCTTTTGATGATAATAAGGTTATTTAATAATGAATTTATACCCCCCAACCTAAGAATTATACTTTTTCAGCTAATGGTAAACTGCTGATGGACACATTCCATCAAGTTCGAAAGGACCCACTCCAGAAAATTTTTCTCGTTATAATTCGGTTTTAATACATTCTTTTGATGATAATAAGGTTATTTAATAATGAATTTATACTCCCCAACCGAAGAATCATACTTCTTCAGCTAATGGTAAACTGCTGATGGACACATTCCATCCAGTTCGAAAGGGCTCACTCCAGAAAAGTTTTCTCGTTATAATTCGGTTTTAATACATTCTTGTGATGATAATAAGGTTATTTAATAATGAATTTATACCCCCCAACCTAAGAATCCTACTTCTTCAGCTAATGGTAAACTGCTGATGGACACATTCCATCAAGTTCGAAAAGACCCACTCCAGAAAATTTTTCTTGTTATAATTCGGTTTTAATACATTCTTTTGATGATAATAAGGTTATTTAATAATGAATTTATACCCCCCCACCGAAGAATCATACTTCTTCAGGTAATGGTAAACTGCTACTCCCCAACCGAAGAATCATACTTCTTCAGCTAATGGTAAACTGCTGATGGACATATTCCATCTAGTTCGAAAGGACCCACTCCAGGAAAGTTTTCACCTTATAATTCGGTTTTAATATACCACTTGAAGGGTAATTTAATTGATTTGAGTAATTTTACTGACTTAACTTTCAGATCATCATGATTTAAGTCAAAAATATAAACTTAAGTCATAAAAACGACTTAAATAACGTTATATAAAAATCGCTACGAGTAATGGTTCTCAAGATATTTGGAATCAAATAGTCAATGCATGTCATAGTTAACAAAAATTATAAATGTGAACTGGATAGTTATAAACAAAATATGTAATAAATTAGTATATACTAAATCTCCAACCCTGGTCAGTAGCTATCCAGCTGACCACTCTTTGGTCGCACTTCTCATTTGAATTAGTTATTTCGCCTGCATGCTACCATTTGAACCGAGAGGCAACGACGTCAGCCCGACCGAACACAAAACTCATTTGCCGCACCGATTATGCGAATCGTTAGTGCGAATCCCGATTTACACGTTTTGTGTATTTGGAGTCGAACAGTGGGTAGGTGGACGGGTACTGAGGCTCGCTTACATAAGTAATTCGATGAATATTCTATGAATATTCTATATTCTTCGCGCTTCTAAAAGCACTAACTCACGCTTAGAAACCTAATCTGATATTCCATCGAAGACTTCTGTTCTTTTATATCAGTTAGTTCGAACAGGCAAGTTCATGCAATTGGTGAAAAATATATTGTTTTTCTGGAAACGTCTAATCCTTTTTTATTCTTTCTACAGTTAGTGTTAATTTTTGGCAAGTTTTATATCAATTTTTAGTAAATGAGGACTACAGATTGACCTCGCCAAAACAATCATCGATTGTCATTCCCCAGCCTTCTTTGACGCCGTTTTTTTCACACAATTTCACACTTGTTTAGAATTATTGACCTCTGTGGAACCGAGTGCCTTTAGCTAGCTGGCAACCAGCATTAACAGTAACAGTAATTTAATGATATACACTATATCACCAAAATTACTAATTTTGGTAATAAATACCTTATTTTATGCCCAGGAATCCAAAAATAGAATAAAATACCGGGTGTTCCAAAGAAAAAATATAACTTTGGCATGGATCTTAGCTCTGACATTTGGCGATAAAATGGTATTTTATCGTCGTGTATAAAACAATATTTTTTTTCCATAGCGAGTTACGTTTTAAAAGATATTCAGGAATTATTATTTCAAGGAATTTATTAGGAGTAGAAAATATATTCTATGTTTCTATGTAATTTGACAAATAAATAAAGCTGTCTCTTTAGTTGTCAGTTTTAGGTCAATATTTTTTAATTCTCTTTCGTGTCGATTGCTGATTGAATTGGAGCCAGAAATGGCTCAAAACGAAATAAGTAAATTACCAACAGATATTCAAACTGAGGCGACAAACGCCATATCCAAACTACTTCCATTTAAATCCCGAATAACTTATGAAAAGGAATAGAAAAATTTTCAAAAATTGAAGCAGTTAAAAAACGTGCGAGAAGAAATTGTAGCATTTTTATTTTCCAAATGCCAGTTTGTTTTATTATAGACGGTATTTTATTATTGTATCGATATTCTTTTTACATTTCTACAACGCTTAAATTTCGGAAAGCTCTCTATCGAAAATATTGGATCGTACCCTGGTGTATCGACAAGACGGGAAACGTCAAAATCGTCACCTTGGATTTGGCCGTTACCGAGGTCACCGTGCCATTCTTGAGAATAAATTTATTTGGCTGGTATTTTTCACAATATGGGAAAAATTATTGTGATTTTGTTGTCCTATAGATGGATGGAGACCCCATATAGTTTCTGATTGTTGAGATATTAATGGATCTTATACTTTGGTAAGATTTTCTTTTGACATTCCATCCGGTAGAAAAAAAACCTTCACATGCCTTTCTTTTTAGATTCCAGTTTTTTGATGAGAAGTGTCCAGCCCTTATTTGAGAAGAAATGTTAAATAATTATTGATTGTGTGCCTTCACAATGAGGTAAATTAATACCTTCGTAAATTTTTCGAGTTTTTTAAAATGTAAGGTTAACTAATACCGTGCATTTCTTTTTAGGTTTTTCTACAGATTTTTCTAAGTATTTTTCTCAACGTTTTTCTTTGGATTTTTCTGCAAGTATTTCTAGACATTTTTCTAGACATTTTTCTACAGTTTTTCTACACTTGTGTCTAGAAATTTTTTGCCAAGTTTTTCTACAAGTTTTTCTTACGTGTTCAGTCGCCGAAGTAATCAGTAGCAGCCTCTTCGGTTAGATTTCAGCCCTGCACCCCTCTGAGGAGAAGTTGGATGCTGTGATGTTTTTGTATTATTAAGAAGATCCTTTTTTTAGTATAATTTGGTATACAAGGCCAGTATATTCTTTTTATAGTACTAAACTTTTATTAATTTGATTTTAAATAATCATTAGTGTGTTACAAAATTAACTATTCTTAACATTTTACATCTAACTGGTTAAGTACTTGCCTTCAGCATTACTTTAACCCTTAATTTATAAAATTTAACATTCTGTTACATTTTATATATTTTTTTTAACACTTAAGTATTTGCCTTCAGCATTGCTTAAATTTCACTTGTATTTGATTATTAAAATAATCATGTTATATTAATTGATTATTCGGATTTAACATCTATTTATTTTAACCTTTATTAACCTTTTATATCATTACGATCTTTGACCTGTAAGGGCAATCTTGGGTACAGATTTTAATCTTTTTCCCCCTAACTATATATAAACAAAAAGGTTCATGAATCTTCGTAATAAGTCAAGTCAAATTGAAATATTTATTATTCGAATATAACCAAGACCGTCTCTAAATGTATTCCTTTTATATTATAATTGTTTGAATAATATTTGAAAAGACATAATTTGATTTTAAACAAGTTTTAAGATAGAGTTTCTTAAATATAATTCTTGTATATTAATGTATATAACTGCTGTGCCGAATAGGCACCGAATATTATTTAAGAAATAAATCTTATTTTTTTGGGTATTTGAATTGTTTCATTGGTTGATCCAGTTTCTCAAAATATTTAATAGCTATACTAATTTTAGTTTCCATTCAATTAATACACTTGTACAAATTTTCTTATTTCATTTTGTACTATCCTTTGTAAAGTATCAGCATCTTTTTGAAATAAGTGGCGCCCTTTGGTATGCAGTGTAAGGTATAAATGGGTATCATTTTTTAGCCAAGTGCAGAAGCAAAAGCTTGTTCCCACCGCCTCCGATATAAGAGTAGCCGTTCGCAATATTTTGACTTAAATTTTCAATAAAAGGAAATACATTTTTTAATCTATTCTCGCTGTTAAAGTATCATTTAATCTACCCGTGCGGTTAAAGTACTATTTTATCTACTATTTTTGATAGATATAAGGCAATTTTAACAGTTGCTATGGACAAATAATTATTACTGCCCTATAAAGGGTTAATTCGTTAATTTATTAAATTGACACACATCAATAATGCATAA